>NC_051396.1:44395488-44417988 GCF_015228065.2 Penaeus monodon
ACCCACACCTTCCTAAACATATAGAATTAGTTACCCCTCTTACTAGTGTTCAAAGAAAACGATAGCATTTCATTGCGCTTAAAGAAAACGAATAACTTTAATGGGAGACATTTTTGTTACGATTTATTTATTTAGTCCCAAATCGAGAAAACTATGATGTAATTCAATGCTGTTAGCTTAAATCAAAACTTACTAACTCATTAGCAGCATTATTACAATCGTATTAATATTGATATCATTATCACTATGGTCATTATTAATAACATGCGAAAGGGAGAGACAGAGAGAGAATGATGGAGAGAGACAGACAGACAGACAGAAAGAAAGACACAAACAGAGACATACAGAGAGAGACAGACAGAGAGAGAGAGTGAGAGATACAAATAGAGAGACATACAGACATACAGAGAGAGAGAGAGATGAGAGAGAGAGAGACGGATGAGAGAGATGTGAGGAGAGGGAGGAGAGAGAGAGAGAGAGAGAGAGGAGGAGAGGGCACACACACACATCACACACACACACACACACAACACACACACACAACACACACCACACACACACACACAACAGAGAGAGAGAGAGAAGAGAGGAGATGGAGAGAGAGAGAGAGAGAGGATGAGAGAGAGAGGAGAGAGAGGAGAGAGTAGAGAGAGAGAGAGAGAGAGAGAGAGAGACGAGCTGAGAGAGAGAGAGAGATGAGAGAGAGAGATGATGAGGAGATGAGAGAGATTTGAGGAGAAGAGAGGAGAGAGAGAGCGAGAAAGTACGCTTCCAGGCCTGTGGGAGAGGTGGAGGTGAGAAGAGATATCTTGAGATTGTTTATACCTCCTGGAGTGAACGATGAGAGGTTTCGCAAGGTCGATCACTACAACTCCTCCCCCTACAGGCGCGGCAATCCCTGGTTGACGTGCTAAGAGTTACTTATCATTTACTGCTGCCAGTATCCTGCAATACTGAGGTACTGTTCGGTGGACATGTCTGCGGGGACGAAGCACTTTCCAGGACTTTGACGCAACAAGAGAAGGTTAGATTTATATAGTATTGCGTAAACTCAATTGCTGATATTCACGGCCCAAAAGCGAAGGACCTTATGGTGCATACGACCCACGAATGCTCCACATATATACTGGTACGACTTACAACCTGTGTCTGCGAGTGAATTAACCTCCTCTTCCTCGTCTCTCGCTCATATCTCGGAATCGGGCCTGGGACTTCGGGGTCTTCAAGTCTTCTCCATCCTCGAACGAGGCGATCGTTTCCATCCATCTGTCGTTGATGGGGTCGTCTTCCTCCTCTTCGGGCCTCTGCTGTGGTTCTGCATCACTGAAGTCTCCACTGGCACGTATCTTCTTACTGGTTTAAGTGGCAATTTAGTTCTTGATGGCGGGGTATATAGGGGTCCTGGACAACGTAATTAACTGGCCCGATCTGCTTTAGACTCTACGCCCACTTGCACGTTGGAGCCAGTGCTGAACTACTCGACGTGCCGAATCGGTGCGGATGATCCTGACTACACAAGCCTCTCCACCTGTGGGCGGAATCTTGACCGGATTTTCTTATCAACTCACGAGTCAACCTTCCTTGCGTTCCTCATACTTTATAGTGCAGCATAGCGAGCTGCACAGAGTCCTCACTTAACATCCTGGCAGCATCTTCGTCTGCCTTCCTGTATAATTGGTTAGGTTGGCAGTGAAAATAACCGTCTCTCCCTGTGAGAAGATTACAGAGGCGTCTGATTTAACGCTCTATGCACGGACGTGTCAACGCGAGACACAACGTACGGAAGCATCTGTCCCAAACTTGGGGATGTGACCCACTAGTGTTGCCGAGGCGTCCTAGACTCTGTTGGACTGTTTCTTACAATTCCGTTTGCCTTGCGGTTGAGAACATGTGGTATACAGCGTCTAACCTCCTAAGATCTGGCATACCTGTCTGAATAGGCTATTCGTAAACTCGCTTCCATTATCAGTTAGCAACGTCCGAGGCGGATCAAACAAAGTAAAGAAATGTTCAGTGAAAGCGTCTGCAACGGAACCTGCATCTTTGTTAATCTACAATAAGTCCTAAATATGCCCGGATGAGCGGCAGACTTGTCACAATGTACGAGCTCGAGTGCCTTCCTTCTCAAAGACCGAGGAATGAACAAGTTGCTGTATGACCCTTTCTGGTAAGATCCGGTGATGAACAAAAAAGCCCATCCTTAAGCTCGAACTCGTCAAGTTGGAAGCTGGAAATCCTCCTCCTAAGAGAAGCCCCTTCGTCCCCGAGGTACAAGATAATATCGTTCCACAGCGGATCATTTGCTGTGCCCGCTGCTTACCTGCTTGCGAATCAAGGACGGATATCAATACAAGCTACTTAAGAATGAGGAGACTGGAAGGTGATGTGAAGCCCCTGGCTTGTACTTAATATCATAATTTTAAGACGAGAGTTCGTGGCTCCATCTTGTCATCCTAACAGACTTTATGGGTCGTTTGAAAACGTATACCAAAGGTCATGGTCCGTGTAAATAGAAAAATGTCGACCATACAAGTACGCATTATAATGGCGTACGGATTCTACCACAGAAAGTGCTTCTCAGTCTATGACTGGGTAATTACGTTCTGAATCCCTTAATTTCCTTGTGAGTAGTAAGCCACAGCTTGAGGAATGCCCTTCTCATCCCTTTGCATCAAACAAGATCCAATTTGCCACACGTAAGCATCAGAATGAAGCTCGAACGGCCTGTCAGAATCTGGTTTTCGTAAGACAGATGCTGTAACCAACCTAAGTTTCATGTCCTCGAAAGCCTTTTGTTGTTCGCTTCCCTATGCGAATCTCTCATTCTTCCGCCAATGTAGCATAGTTATCTACATGCTTACGGAAGAAGCCGGTGGCACCCAAGAACTGACGGACTTGTCTTGTCGTCCGCGGAGGCTGCATCCTCGAGATGGCTTCCACCTTCTCGGGATCAGGTGTGATATACCCTGTAGAGTGAAAAGAAATCCTAAGAACTTAAAAGAATTTACGGCAAGTTGGCTTGAGCTAAGAGGCCAAGAACGTCATCAAGATGAGACAAATGTTCTTCAAAAGATTTTGAATAAACGACAACGTTGTCTAGATACGCTAGAGCATGTTTTCCTAAAGACTGGGCTAAGGACTGCATTAATTGCCTGCTGAATGTTACTTGGAGCTGTTGCCAAGCCAAAAGGCATACGATTAAAGTGTAGCAACCTAAATCCATCACTGAATGCAGTCTTGTTCTTATCCTTTGGCTCCACCTCAATCGTCCAATAAGCAGACCTTGCATCAAGTGCTGAAAACCACTGTGTACCTGACAACTCATCTATCATTTGGTCCAACTTGGGCATGGGGTACATATCTGCAGTGGTAACTCTGTTCAGCCCTCTGTAGTCCACACAGAAACGAATACATTCATCCTTTTTTATAACGAGTACCACAGGTGACAACCAGATGTTGACGGTGCAATCACACCTTCCTCACATTTTATCGCCACTCCTCCATAATGTTGGCACGCTCACTCTCTGGCAACCTCCACTGGCGAGTAAGTATAGGATCTGATCGGCTGTGGAATATTATTAGGATACCTTTCTCTAAGGTGCAAGATTCACAAACAAGATAGCAATGGCGCTGCAACACCTGCCATTAACTGACTAGCTATGCGAAGACAAGATGGTCAAGTTTAGCTTTAGAGATGATAGACTCACCCGAAGGAGTAGAAAGGGTAATACCTCCGTACTACAAGTAGAAAGAGTTAAAAGTCGCCGCATCAAAACCAACAATCAGTGTGCCATAAATACGCATCAAAAATTCATCTGTGAAGTCTCTAAATTCTGAAAAATGCGCAAACAATTTAGAATGTACCACCATAACTACTATCAAAACCATCACCAAGGACATTCAGAAAACATTACGAACACAAAAACAATTGAACGAAAATTCTCATTTCCATACAGTGAATATCAACACAGGACAATATTAAAAAATCATTAAAATTACTAAAAGTATTTAAAGCAGATTACTAAAATTCTCTATTCTCATGTAATCCCGAATCGATCATTTTCCTTACACTACATTGAAAAACGTTGTCCACACCTTCAATACAAGCAATATTGCTCTTTGTTTAGATTCACGGATACTGTGATCGTTTATCTATCCAACATGGACACTTTACCTCCCGACACATGTAGTTCCGCTACGTGGAATTAGTACCTGAGCCCTCCCAAAAGTTTTTTCCCCCCCCGGCCCATTAAACCATTAGCAACATCTTCAGGGTGGGACTGTTAGGAACCCCCCTATATAATGAAAGTTCTGTTCTCCCGGTGGACAAAACTGCCGTCTCAGCGCCAAAACTGCGTTTAGTGTACCATCAGTTTCCTTGATCTGATATGTATAGCGCTTAGAAAGTATTCCTTATACACCAATGAGGTGTTCACTGAAAATCACGCGGACCCGGAACTCCATTTAACGTGACCATGACCTTCGTTTGTGGAGAGTTAACAAGCAGGCCATCCTAAAATTAAACCTCTAAGCCAGTCCATACCTAACAGGATGGTTCGCTGGGAATGGAACATCTGCGAGACTATAATCACATCGTGTGTACACTGGACACTTCGCAGATGCAAAAGGTATAGACTCGCGCGCGAAAACGATGACCTGAAAGACTCGCGAAAATTGTGCGAGTCGAAGGTCTAAGTGAATGGATATTCAATCATCTTTTCATCGGCTCTTCATGAAGGTTATCTCTGATCCCGTATCAAATAAAACAAAGTGCAAAGAACACCGTTAACTTTTAGAGAGATAAGCAGTCTTCCAACTTTAACCTTATCGGTAACAGGTGCAATCTTGGCCGTATTCTCATGCGTTGTGGCTATTTGAATTTGCCGCTGAATTTGCCGGACGGGAAGCTGGGAATAGTCGCTTTCCGTGGGCTGTGGAAAAGGCGCAGTTTCGCGCAAGATGACCTGCCTCATTACACGTGTAGCACTTTAACGAGTTACTTTCTGACTATTCTACCATACCCCTACAATCCTTTCGTATCATGGGAATGTGACTTTTATGGTAGGAGAATAATAGGGGATGCCGATGCGCGTGAAGACGGCATCTGTCGTTTCACCTGATTTCTCGTAGACTTAACAATTAGTCATTCTATTACTCCAACATCTTTGCGCAGCATCTCAGTACTTGAAGTGGGTCTTCTTCCTTCAAGGCTACAAGCTTCCCTTACCACTGAGCAATCCCTGAAGTAATATGCGGCGTATTAATTCGTCCTGCATCCCGACGGATCGCGGGTAGGGGTAATCTCTTACACCTTGATAAAACTACCGATTCTATGGTCACAAAAAATCGATCGGTGCTTTCCCTGCAGCCAACTTATAATTACTCAGGTGATTAAAGAAGTCGGTAGAAGAACATGTGCCCCTGAATTATGCTCTAAGTTTCTCCTTATAGTCTCTACCCACGAGGTGATTCCGTCGATTATGGGAGAACGGTTGACTATTCAAATCTGCGGACGCGCCATGAACTTCTTGCAGCTCTGATGTATGAATCATCCGTCCGAGGTTGCGTTCGCATTTTCGACATGCCTAAGCCAGAATTCGACCTCCTGATTACGCTTTTATGGTTGTGAAGCAGGAGTTTCGGCCTTAAAGGGCGGAACAACATCTTTATAAAGGACGCACTCTACCGGAGATGGGTTAGGACTAGGAGTACTATTAACATGGCCACTGCTATTGCTTGGAGCGCCATAGCTTTGTGCTAGTGCGGTACTGTTCCTGCATTGCTGCAGTTGGTCGCTAAGTTGTTGGCAACGCTGACTTAAACTCTTCGTACATAGGCAAGGTCTAAATTCTCACGCGACGCATTAGCATGAACGCTCGCGACACCTCGGCTGACCGGGCAACTAGCATTTGATGGTCCTGCAGTAAACATCGTCTCGAGTGTCTCTTACTCCGTTTCCCCATATTGAAAGATCAATATGGGGAACGATAGTAACGATACTAAAACTTCAAAGATATGCAATTGGTAAGCACAAATAAAGTAATCTCCGTGCGTGTGTTCCACTACGAATATCAGCCAGCAACTGTTCTTTCTTCTTTCTTTGTTGGATTTCTTGGCTATCAACCAGCGGCATGTGGCCAAGGTTATTAAGCCAATGGATCCTATTTGTTCTGTCAGTCTATATAAGGTCATAAAGTTTTGTCTCCCTTAGAAACGTGATTACTTTACTTATTATTTTTTCATCATTTGATAAAAGATTGGATGTTGCAAATTGAATGTTGTTGTTTCTAAAATAATTTTTTTATATTCATTCTATTATTATTATATTTTGGGCAGGTTGCTATTATGTGTGTTATTGTAAGGTTTGTGTGGCACTCCAGGCACTGTGAGGGACGTTCCTCTCAATAGCGGGAGGAGTGTGTTAATCGGTTGCATGACACTAAGATGGGCAACACACTCCTCCCTTCTGTTTTTTTCGGTAGGCTGTGTCCCACAGGTTCGTTATTGGCTGATTTTGTGGTGTGAGTTGGAGGATGGTCCACTCACTTTGGCAACAGAGATTTTATTTTGCTTTATAAGAGACACAAAAACACCTGAGCTCTGTACCGGGACTATGCTAAGGTCCCAGATAATCCAGTTGACCCGGCTATTTGTCAGCCTTGGTACCCATATAGCTTGAGTGATTTATTGGCACAGGTAGATTACGAATGATATTACCCAGAAGTCATTTTTGGGGTTTCTAATGATTTAATAGCTTTAAGTGAACTTAAGGAATCTGAAAAATAAACTATTCTATGGGGTCGTCGATAGTGCAAAATCAATGGCTTTATCAATGGCAAAAAAGTTCAGCAAGAAGTCGATGTATGATCTGGCAGGCTGAAACTTTAGTCACATTCAGTTGACCATACACCCGCACCCACACCCTCTCTGTCTTGGAGCCGTCGGATATATATGAAAAAAGGGAGATGTTTAACAAAGGATCTCGCTGACCTCTGGAGTACCTCCACCTCCGGCGCCAGGGCCATGGCTGATGAAAGCCAGGCTTCCATGATAGAAAAATTGGGGGTTTCCCCATGGCGATGTTTGACTGAAACCAGGGTATCGATGGTAGAGAGATCATACCGACTTCTCGACCGGGTCGTGGAGCTCATGGCAAAGGGGCCTAAGCCACTATTACCATTAGGGTGGCCTGGGTCTCGAGCCACCTTTGCGGCATAGCTCAGGCTAACTGGACCACGTCTGAGTCGGAGGGGAGGTACTCTGACTCCACCTCAAGACGCTCGATCCGAGTGCCACTTCAGGCTCCAGACACAAACGCAAAAAGGCATTCTGCACAGCATCCAAACCTGTCAAACTTCGTTCTCGATGCCGAACAACACGATGACCCAGAATCTACTTTTAGACATAAGCAGGCTTATATACCATTAGCAAAGACTGTCTTTCGTTCCCCATTTGTAACAGAAAGTGCACTAATAAAATTAAGGGCTTTTGACATTTATTCTTTAACTGACCAATGACGGTCTTTCCAATGAGTCTAATCCTGGAGGGTCTACGGAATTTTGAACTATGTATGGGTGGTTGTCTAGAGTAGGCCTGAGTTCGGCTTCCTCCTACGTGAAAAAATTACCCCCAATACTCTTTCTAATGGAAACTTGAAACCCCACTGGAGGCCAGTTATGAATCATATCCAGTGCCCAAATTGGATGCGATTTGCTGAGAATTCTGCATATTGATGAAGCCATAGATGCACAATCATCAGTGTACAGTGAGTATTTAAGATTCCGAGGAGAGCTGGTAAGATGTCACTGATCATTACATATAGAAATACTGTTGGTGACAGACAATTCCTTGTGGGACCCCGTTTGCCTGGACCAAAAATGTCCGAAAAAAGTGATATTGTCAGAAAATAATTTGATGGTTAAAGTTCTCGTCTTCAGAATGAAAATTTGAATAAAACAAGGGCAAGTTTCCACGTAATCCAAAAGCATAAAGTTTCTGAGTAGGCCACGACACCATATCTAAAAATAATGAGATCCAAAAACTCTTCACGCACTGCTCGTTCCAACTAGTAATTACTGGAATCAAAAAAATGCAATAGCTACTGTTAAACAATTCGTTCCATGACCTTGCATAAGCAACTTGTCAACGCAATTGGGCGGTAGGAGATGGCAAGCCTGGGATTACCCCTCCGTCCAATATGGGAAGATGTGGGCGAAGTGCCATGAGTTTGAAAAGTGTGGCTTTCCAAAATTTCTTGTACACTTCTAGCACTTAATCATGTCATCATGATTAAGATGCTTCATCATCTCATATCGAATCTCATCGGGGGCCTGGGGATGTTCCTCTACAGGCTCTAGGCTCGGCAAGCTATCATTGTTCGATCCTTATTGTAATCAAGTCATTCCTGTGGCAAAGGGGAATTGGTTTGCAGTCAGCCTCTCCTGATGGTCAGTAAGGGGGGATGGTAATTAGCTGAGTGCTTGTATGAGAAACTGCTCTGGCGAGGCAGTAGCAATGTCTCTAGAGTGAATCGAATTAGAAGCCCTCGTGGATGATGTTATTAATTTTCGAAAGATGATTTTTTCTTATTGATTTTATTGATAGTGGGACCAACCCTGATATTTTGGTTTTTTTTTTCTTTGCTGTGTATTGTAGAGACAAAGCTCGCCAGGAGTCTCTTTTGCTTGTCTATTACTCTACGAGCCCTAGCTCTTGCTTGTTGGTAATTGCAAAAGTTCTCCATTTGTGATGTTAATTTTTTGAAAAGCCTGTGGCCTTATTGCGTCACGCACAGCGGCCCGCGCAATCTGGTGTCCAAAATGAACTATATGCTATAAGGCTATGCTGTCGAAGTTTAGGATGGATAGAAATGCTGCTCTATAATCGAATTCTGAATATTGTTTACTTTACACAATGGTTTCTCCCAACAGTTCGAGCTTGATGCTCCTTGTGAAGGCGACCCAGTGATGCTCTTTTTACGTTAATTTAGGCGATGAAGGCGTTCTCACTGTGGTCGCATGAATATTAATCAAAATAGGAAGATGATCGCTCCCAACAAGTCGTCCAATGGTGTGCCACAGGCACTTGGTGCTATGATGAAGAGACCAGTGAGACAGTCAAGAAAGGCTCAAATTACGGTATTATCGTCCACCCGCGTCGGAACTACCATCATTCAGAAGGATTAAATCAGAATAATTAAGCACCTAATTACTTGTCTACCCCTAACATCCACCCGCAGGAACCCCATAACGTATGATGAGCATTAAAATCAGCTAAAATTTAGTTATTTTGTGGCAGACGTTCCGAAGAGCAAAGAGCTCATCATAGGCTATCACTGCATTCAGGTGGACAATAAAGTGAAACATATAGCCAGATATGTGCCATTAATTTTTTACTTTGCATGCGACAAAACTCCAAAGTAAATCAATAGTCACTTCTGTTAAAAGGGAGCTTTTGGTGGAGATACATGGCGACTCCACCTCCACCCCTATACCCTCACGGATCCTTCCGACATAAATGGTAGTTCCTCAGCGAAACGACCTGCAGACACGAGGGTGTTAGTGGTTCTGCGAGAACTATAATATCGGAAGCATAGGGCGCGTGCTAATAATTTAAGGTCATTTTACTTTAGATCTAAGACTTCGACAGTTTTCCATTGTATATATGGTCGACGCGAAGATTAGTTTTATGGGGTTGGAAGTGCTTGTCCACCAGTGGTTATTTTCTTTTATGGGAGGGAGACGCCTCCTTCTCCCTCGCTTCCCGGGGACCTCTCTCGGGATGGTTTGAGAAACAGAAGCCTCAATGTTCCTGCACCTCCGGCGAGGGAGACGACTGACAGATTGCGATCTGCTTCTCCTCGAGAAGCGAATCGCGAGCCAGACGAAGTCCTCACAGGGAGTTAGCCCGGACGGGAAGGTGCGTTCCGGACTGTGATTCAGTACATCCTCCTTATGATGTTTAGGCTGGTGTTGATGCAGCCCATTTTGATCGACTAATAGTCAGGTGATATACTTTAATATTAATTCTTTAACGGTTGCTTTAAGCTTCACAATTTCTTTATCCTTAGCTGGCAAGTGTTGACTGACATTACTTGCATAAGGGGTGTGTTAGTACTGCTTCAGCCATAGGAAGTATCAGTTGGTATCAAAAACTTTCCCCTTTCCTCTTGCCAGTATAAAACTAATTTCATGCTTTCTTCATAATGCTAATGTCTCAGTCTCCTTCTCAGGATGCTCCACTCAGCAGATCCTGATTGATGGGGACCTCCACAATTAACACATGGGAATCTGGCTAGTACCTGTCAATGGTGTTCATGGGAATTCAGCACATTTACGGCATACAAATTACTCGAGTCTTATCAATACATCGTTAATGCGTGTGTCCGAATTTTTGGTATCTATACAATGCTGCATTGCTTTTGGATATAAGGTCGTACTGAACACGTACAGAAACCGACGTTGACATACTCTGGGATTTTGTTTAAAGCAAAGGTTAAAAAACCAGTCCAGTTTTCGTTCGCCCATTCCCGTCCTTATTGGTATACAATGAAGTCCATACGTCTGTCGGTCCTCTGCTCTTCAAGAATTTCACGATTCTTCCATCGTCCTCCAATCCCTTGTGAAGATTACTCCCTTTACAGGTATTTGGGGCCAATAGGAATAGTTACTTTAACTCGAAAGATCAGGAATTTGCGTCAGCTTAAGTAATCCTTAATCTGGAGTGTATTGTACTTTAAACAAGGAGGCTTCCATCTCGCAATTTTTTACAAAATCAAAATCCGCCGTCCAACTTGACCATTCAAGGACCTTTTGATGATAAAGGGGTTCACGTTCAGAGCATTGAATTTCATTCACGCATTTTACATTCGCGAACCTCGCATTCTCTGTGGGGATTTTGAAAAGTGGTTCTCGTTTTGTCGTTACAGTGGTGGGTTCCGTTGTTCAAAGTCAGATTGGTCTGAGAGTGGTCAGAGCGCCCCTCCTCCTGAGGAGGAGAAGGGGTTCGCCGGGTAGCATCCATACTGGGCACTCGGACCAGGTCGACCCCTTGCTTAAAAATTGTTTGTCCTGAAGGGATCAAAGGCTCTTAAAGTTTGGTATCAACCTAACAGCAATAGCGAAGGAGAGTAAGCAGTATTTTCGTCCTCTACCCACCTAGGAAGCCTGGTTGCTTTCTCCAGTACCACAGATGAGGAGCGAGTTATGGGAGGAAACTCCTTACCGCCGAACTTGCTAGGCGAAGGACGCAGTAAGTAGATGCCCACCCCCCAAGCGATACGGGAGCTCACGAGGAGCTCGGCAGGTCAGAAAGTCACATAGCGACCGGAAAATTTAGAGGGTGAGAAAAAGTGCGCCAAAAGGACGCCCCAGACTACTGGGCCTCCCTACCCAGAGGTCAAAGCCCAAAGGGTTACCTGGTGTAGAAGAGAGCTGCGGGTCGGAGGGGGGTGATGACTACAAACTACTGGTAGCCTCGTGTCAACCTGCAAAAAACAAGAGCACTGAGGTGCTGGCAAAGCACAAAAAATGTTCGGAATGGCAGGATTACTTTACTTTCCATTTACTTAAGAAAAACTCAGGAAAACACAACCCCCGTCAAGCGAGACGAGAGGCCCCGGGCTCCAGGGTAGCTCTTGAGGCACAAGACTTATTACTTTGTTGTTACTGCGTTATAAGAAAGGTCCGAGCTATACAAAATCTCAAACACGAGTGAGCAACTGTTCTTACCACCACGACTGTTTAAACACTAAAGTATGCGCAAGCTTTCTTTTAAGCGCTAGTTTACCTGTAATCTCACTTATTTACCTGGGCACAGTAAGCATGGTCTCGTTACTAATCAAGGTGGTTACTATGCTTGATTCGTCCCGCCGCTCGCCGCCAAATAAACGTTGGTATGGTTAGTTGTAGCAAAAGTTAAATACAATTATTTATCGCAAGATATGTAAAATGGGACTCACTGCCACCACCCATTTAATTAACGTACGGGGACGTAGTGTATATGGGAGAAGAATGATAGTGCAGAAGACAAGTTGTGTGGAAAGGAGCGAAAGAGTGTAGGTGTAGTATATAAAAGTCGGTACGCGTGATGTAAGCCGAGGAGAGGCGTGTGAGCATACGCAATTATGCAAGTAGCCACCTTGATTAAAAATAAAGTGAGAAACTATCATCCATTCACTGTATGTGGTTCTCATTAGCAATTGTACCGTTATCTTTAAAGTTGTGCGTTCATGAAACTAAGTATACGTAAACAGGTTTATTGCAAATAGAGTTAAAAGATAAACAGACAGTAAAACATGAAACGATAAGACAAACACTAATAAAACACAGTAAAATGAATGGTTGCACAAAAGGAACTTAAAACATTAAAATACGAACTATGAAACACAACAGGAACATAAAAATACACTAATAAAAAACAAACGATAAAATGATACATGAAAATAATAAAACGAATGATAAAAGTGAAACAAGCTAGAGTAAAATAAAATAAGAAACCATACAAACAGGGTTTAAAACGAACGAATAAAAAGTTAAAAATGGCACTGGATACAAACAAATAAAAAAACACGAAGATAAGAAAGCACCGTCAATAAATAAGTCATTTTGGCCGAACAAATACCCCGCAAATTATCTCTTACTTCCTATAATTTAAAAAGATACCCACACGACCACTTAACTGGACAGGGGAGCCCGTTCGGGGTCCTCAGACTGTCGGCTTAAGCCAGTAGCAAAATTTTCCCCCCTTCTATTGTTTCGGCCTCTCCACGTTAGTCTTACGCGGGAGATTTGTAAACAGTGGTTCTTCTTAATTTAAAATAATTAAAAAAACGTTAAAATGAATAAAAATTGTGGAGACTTAAAAGGCGTAACTTATTATTATAATAATACTTAAAAATACAAGAAAAATAAAAGGGATTGGATCCAGTAACATCTTGTTATTGTTTGAGAGACCGGTGCCAAAAAAATAAAAATGCATAGATTATTTAAAAAAAATAAAAATATCAACGGTAGCCGTTGTAGGCAACACCAGGTGCGGGCATCTCCTCACTCGCGGGATTATTAAATGGTCTTGCCTGGGATTCGGCGAAGTGCCAGCGACCGAAGTTCAGGTCCTGACTTCCTGTCCCACGAGAGAGCAAGGGAGTCTTGCGTAAGAAAATAGTCTCCCCTCATAATTTTCCACGTGGTGGGGAGGGCAAAATTCGCCACGCCGCGCGGCATCATACAGGAGTGTTGCCACTCGAGTTCTTTTTGTTCCATACATTAAGTACTATTCAAAAGGCCCTGTGGAGAGGTGGAGGTGAGAAGATATACTGAGATATTGTTTATACTTCCTGGAGTGAACGATGAGAGGTTTCGCGAGGTCGATCACTCTACACCGTCCCCCCCCCTGCCCATCCCCTCCTCTCTCCAATCCATCCTCCAACAGTTGTTTTTGTTCTTTTCTGTTTTCTTTTTTCTGATCTTCTTCCTTTTTCGTTCTTTTTTTGCTTTGTTTATGTTTGTGTTTTTCTTTTTGTCTTTCTTATTATTGTTTTATTTTCTTTTTGTAAATCTTTCTTTTTTCTTTTTCTTTTTCTTTTCTTTTCTCTTTTTTTTTCATTGTGAAGGAGGTGGTTTGTGATTTTTTTTTGTATAGAATATATGCATCTGTTTATATATATATTATACATATATATAACATCTATATTCTATATGGAAGGAAAAGGGATACAGATGGAAGGAGGAAAAGAGAGCGAGATGGAAGGAGAAAGAGAGAGGATGAAGGAGAAAGAGAGAGAGAGAGAGAGAGAGGAGAGAGAGAGAGAGAGAGAGAGAGAGAGAGAAAGGAGAGAGAGAGAGGAGAGAGGAGAGAGAGAGAGAGAGCAGATAGAGAGAGAGAGGAGGGAGAGGAAAGAGGAGAGATGAGCGATGAGAGAGAGAGATGGAAGGAGAAAGAAAAAAGAGAGAGAGAGGAGAATAGAGAGAGAGAAGAGAGAGGAGACGAGAGAGAGAGAGAGAGAGAGAGGAGAGTAAGAGCGGAGATGAAGGGAGAGAGAGAGAGAGAGAGAGAGAGAAATTGAGAGAGAGAGACCGACTCGAGAGAGAGAGAGAGAGAGAGAGAGAGAGAGAGAGAGAGAGAATCCATTGAGCCGTCGTCCTGTATCATCCTGTGTCATCTTATGTCACGTCCCTTAATTAAAGTCAAATAGTATCGCCGTGGGGGGCCGCGGTGGCCGAATGGTTAGAGCGTCGGACTCAAGACTGTCACGACGGCAATCTGAGTTCGAGGGTTCGATTCACCGCGGCGCGTTGTGTCCCTTTGGGCAAAAACTCCACTCGATTGCCTGCCCTCAGCCACTGGGGCCCAAGCCAGCTCAAGTCATTGCCGGGTAAATAGAGATGTGGACTCGATAAAAACACGGGCGGAGGCAATGGCAAACAACCGCTCTAAATGCTAGAAAAAATCATGGAATCCCATGATGTCAAGGACCGCGGTGGTCCCGAATGTTAGAGGTCGGAATTAAGGATGTCACCGCTCGGTAATCTGAATTCGAGGGGTTCGAGTCACCGACCGTCGCGTGTTCCCTTGGGCAAGGAATTCACCTTGAGTGCCTACCTAGCCACTGGATGGCCAAGGCTACGTCATGTGCCGGGTAAATAGAGATGGTGACTCGATTAAAAACACAGGCGGAAGGCAATGGCAAACACCGCTCTAAAATTGCTAAGAAAAAATCATGGAATCCCATGATCGTCAAGACCGCGGTGGCCGAATGGTTAGAGCGTCGGACCTTAAGAATGTCACGACGGAATCTGAATTCGAGGGTTCGATTCACCGGGCCGGCGCGTGTTTCCCTGGGAAAAGAACTCACCTCGATGCCCTGCTAGCCACTGGGTGGCCAAGCCCAGCTCAAGTCAGTGCCTTGTAACATAGAGATGGTGACTCGATAAAAACACCGGTCGGAAGGCAAATGGCAAACCACCGCTCTAAATTGCTAAGAAAAAATCATGGAATCCCATGATCGTCAAGACCGCGGTAGGCGAAGGGTGTAGAGCGTTCGGACTTAAGACGGTCAACGACGGTAATCGAAATTCGAGGGTCGAGTCACCGACCGTCCGCGTTGGTTCCCCTGGGCAAGGAATTTCACTTGATGCCTACCTAGCCACTGGTGTGCCAAGCCAGCTAAGTTCGTGCCGGGTAAATAGAGATGGTGACTCGATAAAAACACCGGGCGGAAGGCACTGGGCAAACCACCACTCTAAGTTGCCAAGAAAAAAATCATGGAATCCCATATCGTCAAGGGACCGACGGTGGCCGACGAAATGGTTAGAGCTCGGACCTTAAGACTGTCACGACGGTAATTGAATTCGAGGGTCGAGTCACGACCGTCGCGTTGTTCCCTTGGCAAGGAATTTCACTTATGGCCTACCTAGCACTGGGGGGCCAAACCAGCTCAAGTCAGTGCAGGGTTAAATAGAGATGGTGACTCGATAAAAACACCAGGCGGAAGCCAATGGCAAACCACCGACTCTAAATTGCTAAGAAAAAAAATCATGGAATCCCATGATCGTCAAGGACCCGCGGTGGCGAATGGTAGAGCGTCGGACTTAAGCCTGTCACGACGCGTAATCTGAATTCGAGGGTTCGAGTCCACCGACCGTCGCGTGTTTCCCTTGGGCAAGGATTTCACCTTGATTCGCATACCTAGCCATGTGTGGCCAAGCCAGCTCAAGCAGTGCCGGGGTAAAGAGAGATGGGACTCATTAAAAACACCGGGTGGAAGCAATGGCAAACCACGCTTTAAATTGCTAAGAACAAAAATCAGGAATCCCATGATCGTCAAGACCGCGGTGCCGAATGGTTTAGAGCGTCGGACTTAAGACTGTCACGACGGTAATCTGAATTCGAGGGTTCCGAGTAAGACCGACCGTCGCGTTGTCCCTTGGCAAGGAATTTCCCCTTGATTGCCTACCTAGCCACTGGGTGGCCAAGCCAGCTCAAGTCAGGCGGGAAATAGAGAGGGTGACTCGATAAAAAACACCGGGCGGAAGTGCAATGGCAAACCACCGCTCTAAATTGCTAAGAAAAAAATCATGGAATTCCCATGATCGTCAAGACCGCGGGTGGCCGAATGGGTTAGAGCGTCGGACTTAAGGACTGTCACGACGGTAATCTGAATTCAGGGTTCGAGTCACCGACCGTCGCGTTGTTCCCTGGCAGGAATTTCACCTTCGATTGCCTACTTAGCCACTGGAGTGGCCAAAACCAGCTCAAGTCAGTGCGGGGTAAATAGAGATTGGTGACTCGATAAAAAACACCAGGCGGAAGGCAATGGCAAAAACACGCCCTCTAAATTGCTAAGAAAAAATCTGGAATCCATGATCGTCAAGACCGCGGTGGCCGAATGGTTAGAGCGTCGGATTAAGACTGTCACGACGGTTAAACTGAATCGAGGGTTCGAGTTCACCGACCGTCGCGTTGTTCCCTTGGGGCAAGGAATTTCACCTTGATTGCCTACCTAGCACACTGGGTGGCAAAGCCAGCTCAGTCAGAGTGACGGGGTAAATAGAGATGGTGACTCGATAAAAACACAGGTCGGAATGGTCAATGGCAACCCACCGCTCTAAATTGCTAAGAAAAAATCATGGAATCCCCATGATCGTCAAGACAGCGGTGGGCCGAATGGTTAGAGCGTGGACTTAAGACTGTCACACGACGGTAATCGAATTCGATGGGTGTCGAGTCACAGACCGTAGAGTTGTTCCCTGGGGCAAGGAATTTCACTTTGATGCCTACATAAGCCAGTGGATGGCCAAAGCCAGCTCAACGTCAGTGCCGGGTCTAAATAGAGATGGTGACTCGATAAAACAACACCCGGGCGGAAGGCAATGGCAAACACGCTCTAAATTGCTAAGAAAAAATCACGGAACCAATTATGACGTCAAGGGACCGCGGTGCGCCGCTCATCGGTTAGAGGGCGTCGGACTGAAGACTGTCACGACGGTAATCCCTGAATTTTCCCTCTCCGGACGGGCTTAGAGTCACCGACCGTCGCGTTGTTCCTGGGCAAGAATTTCACCTGATGCCCTACTAGCCACTGGGTGGCCAAGCCAGCTCAAGTTTAGTGACCGGGTAAATAGAGATGTGACTCGATAAAAACACAGGCGGAAGGGCAATGGCAAAACCACCGCCTCTGAAATTGACTAAGAAAAATAATGGAACCCATGCTTCGTTCAAGGCCCGCCGGTGGCCGAATGGTTAGAGCGTCGGACTTATAAGACTGTCACGACGGTAATTCTGAATTCGAGTGTTCGAGTCACGACCGTCGCGTTGTTCCCTTGGGCAAGGAATTCACCCTGATTTGCCTAACCTAGCCACTGGGTGCAAGCCAGCCTAAGTCAAGTGCTTGGTCCCAAGCCCGGATAAATGAGAGAATGATACCTAAAAAGGCTTACCACCGGCACTCTCCGTGGAAAGGGAACTTGGGGACCTTACCACGTACTCACTCCAAGAGCATCACAACATGAAAAACTACAATTAAGTATAATGCTTCTGTGACCACAAGCGGATCATACATGAACCTACCGTTTAAAAGAAGAAGTATGCGTATTGCAGCCTGTTGCTGCCGCTCTTGCATAGCTTCAGACCAGAGTGACCTCTGTATTCGCGAGGGGGACGTTTTCTCCTTGGAGAAAAACACCGTGCAACCACCAAACACGAGCAAGGTTGTCAAAAAACACCTGTTTAACTTTACCCGAAATAAAGATTAACCTCTGGACTCGACTGGGTACTGCCATATGCAAGTCAGAAAACGTACCACCTCGAGCCACCAATTCATTAGTTATGGCAAGCAAATCGAGCATTTTCTTATTTCCAACTTCGTGGGCGTCGCGACCTGTCCCTTGGGATGTGTTAGACTTTCCTAATTAACAGAAAAATCAAAGATTGGAATGTATTAGAGAAAGCGTCAAGATGCAAGACGGGGACGGAAAAATAATTTAATATCATAACACTCAATTCACGAATTTCTTGTCTTGGGTTTATATCTAAACCAATGAAATGCTACTTTCTTACTTTTTCTTATCATTTGTTAGTTCTTTTATTTCTCATTATTCTATTATCTTAAGTTTTTTAAAACATTATCATGCGTGCAATTGTCTTGTGATATCGAGGTCCTTTTTATCCGGCAACAGTCAATTTGTACTAATAAGGTGTTAATTACCATACTTATCTCAGAAAGGAAACAATTTTTTTTCTGTCACTTGGAAAATAAATAGAAATTTAAGTTTATATCGCTTACTCAGCTCTCCCTAACATCACCTTCCTTAAAAAACGTATAAAAGTAGTTACCCCATATTTTATTGTCAAAGACAAACGTAAGCGTTTGATATAAAGAAAACGAATTAGTTTAGGGAAAATATTTTTAATACGATTTATTCTTTAGTCTCAAATCAAGACAATTATGCTTTTTGAGATAAAATAAAATAAAATGAAACCATACAAACAGGGTAAAACGAACGATAAAACAGTAAAAATGGCACTTGGATAAAACAAATAAAAAACACGAAGATAAGAAAGCACCGGTCAATAAGTCACTTTTGGCCGAACAAATACCCCGCAAATTATCTCTTACTTCCTATATTTAAAAAGATACCCCCACGACCACTTAACTGGACAGGGGAAGCCCGTTCCGGGGTTCCTCAGACTGTCGGCTTAAGCCAGTAGCAAAATCCCCCCTTCTATTGTTTCGGCCTCTCCACGTTAGCTCTTACGCGGGAGACTTTGTAAACAGTGGTTCTTTCTTAATTTAAAATAATTAAAAACAACGTTAAAATGAATAAAAATTGTGGAGACTTAAAAGGCGTAACTTATAATATAATAAATACTTAAAATACAAGAAAAAATAAAAGGGATTGGATCCAGTAACATCTTGTTATTGTTTGAGAGACCGGTGCCAAAAAAATACAAATGCATATATTTATTTAAAAAAATACAAATATCAAACGGTAGCCGTTTGTGGCAACACCATGTGCGGGCATCCTCCTCACTCGCGGGATAAATGGTCTTGCCCTGGGATTCGGCGAAGTGCCAGCGACCGAAGTTCAGGTCCTGACTCCTGTCCCGAGATGCAAGGGAGCTCTTGGTAAGAAAATAGTCCCCCCTCATAATTTTCCACGTGTGGGGAGGGCAAAACTTCGCCACGCCGCGGCTCCTACAGGAGTGTTGCCACCTCGAGTTCTTTTTGTTCCATACCATTAAGTACTATTCCAGGCCTGTGGGAGAGGTGGAGGTGAGAAGAGATATCTTGAGATTGTTTATACCTCCTGGAGTGAACGATGAGAGGTTTCGCGAGGTCGATCACTACACCGTCCCCCCCCCCTGCCCTCCCCTCCTCTCTCCAATCCATCCTTCCCAACAGTTGTTTTTGTCTTTTCCTTTTTTCTTTTTTCTTTATCTTCTTCCTTTTTCTTTCTTTTTTTGCTTTGTTTATGTTTTTGTTTTTCTTTTTTCTTTCTTATTATTGTTTTCTTTTCTTTTGTAATCTTTCTTTTTTCTTTTTCTTTTTCCCTTTCTTTTCTCTTTTTTTCATTGTTGAAGGAGGTGGTTTGTGATTTTCTTTTTGTATTAGATATATATGCATCTGTCTATCTATATATATACATATATATATACATCTATCTATCTATATGGAAGGAGAAAGAGAGAGAGATGGAAGGAGAAAGAGAGAGAGATGGAAGGAGAAAGAGAGAGAGAGAGAGAGAGAGAGAAAGAAAGAAAGAAAGAAAGAAGAGAGAGAGAGAGAGAGAGAGAGAGAGAGAGAGAAGAGAGAGAGAGAGAGAGAGAGAGAGAGAGAGAGAGAGAGAGAGAGAGAGAGAGAGAGAGAGAGAGAGAGAGAGAGAGAGAGAGAGAGAGAGAGAGAGAGAGAGAGAGAGAGAGAGAGAGAGAGAGAGAGAGAGAGAGGAGAAAGAGCTGGAAGGAAGAGAATAAAGAAAAGAGCGTGGGGGGGGTGGAAGAGAGGTGGAGAGAGACGAGAAGAGCAATGAGTGAGGGGACAGGGGACGAGGTTGGAGCAAAGAAACTGAGCTGAGGAGGGGGAAAGAGAAGAGTGAGATGGAAGGGAGAAAAGAAGGGGAGGGAAAGAAGAGAGAATGTAGAGAAAGGAATGAGAGAAGACCGAGCCGATGTGTAGAGCTGGTAGAGACGCTAATTAAGAAATAGAACGACCGATGGGCCCGGAGGGTGCCATTTTGAGCGTCGTACCTAGACTGTCACAGACTAATTGTCAGGGTTATCAGGTGCCGTACCCTTGGCAAGAATTCACCTCGATATGCTAGCCACTGGGTGGCCAAGCCAGCAAGCAGGTGGGAATGGTAGAGGCGTCGATAAGACTGTCCGCGGAATCTGATGGGATTCACCGCCGGCTAGTTACCTTGGGCAAAGACATTCACCTGATGCCGCGTGACCGAATGGTTGCAAAGCCGGACTCAAGACTGCGAGGACGGAATGGGATTCGATAAAAACGAGTCCGGGCAGGCATGCATACGTCCCCCTTTGGGGGCAAGAAAAATCACTGGAATCCTATGCCTAGCACTGACCGCGTGGCCAGCGTCTAAGAGTGTCGGTTAAAGATGTAGGGACTCGTAAAATTACAGGGCGGAAGGCAATGGCATTTCCCTGAAATTGCCTGATGCAATCATGGAATCGTGGATCGTCAAGACCGCAGTGGCCGATGGTAAAGCGTGGACTAAGACTGTCCGACGTAATCTGAATTCGAGGGGTCGATACCGCCGCGTGTTTCCTTGGCAAGAAATTCATCGATTGCATCCTATCCACTGGTCAAGACCGGGGCTCAAGTAGTGAGCGCCGGATTAAAGACATGTGACCGATAAATCACGGCGGAAGGCAATGGAAACCACCGTCTTAACTTGCTAAAGAAAATCATGGAATCCATGATCGTCAAGCCGCGGTGGCCGAAGGTTAGAGCGTCGGACTAAGACTGTCACGACGGTAAATCTAATTCGAAGGTTGCGAGTCACGCCGATCGCTTGTTTACTTGGGCAAGGAATTTCCCATGATTGCTACCTGCCACGGGTGGCCAAGCCAGTCAAGTCAGTGCGGGTAAATAGAGATGGTTGACTCGATAAAAAAACCGGCGGAGTGCCATTGGCAAGACAACTTAATGCTAAGAAAAAATCATGGAACCCAGGTGCAAGACCGCGGTAGGCCGATGGTAAAGAGTGTGGACTAGACTGTCAACGACGGTATCTGAATTCGAAGGTTCGAGTCACCGACCGTAGTCGCGTTGTTCCCTTGCAAGGAATTCACTTGATTGCCTACCTAGCCACTGGGGGCCAACCAGCTCAAGTCATGCCGGTAAATGAGATGGTGACTCGATAAAAACCCGGCGGAAGCCAATGGCAACCACCGACTCTAATTGCTAAGAAAATCTGGAATCCCATGATCGTCAAGACGCGTGGCCGAATGGTTAGAGCGTCGATTAAGACTGCACGACGGTAATCGAAACGAGGTTTCGAGTCACCGACCGTGCGTTGTTCCCTGGGCAAGAATTTCACCTTGATTGCCTACCTAGCCACTGTGGCCAACACGACTCAAGTCAAGTGCCGGGAAATAGACGTGGTTGTTCCTTAGAAAACACCAGGCGGAAGGCAAGGGCCCAAACCACCGCTCTAAATCAAGAAAAAATCATGGAATCCATGATCGTCAAGACCGCGGGGCCGAAATGGTTAGAGCGTCGGACTTAAGACTGTCACGACGGTAATCGAATTCGAGGTTCGAGTCACCGACCGTCGCGTTGTGTCGCTTGGGCAAGGAATTTCACCTTGATGCTACCTAGCCACTGGTGGTCAACCTCAGTCAGTGCGTGTAAATAGGATGTGACTGATAAAAAACCCAGGCGGAAGGCAAATGGCCGAAACACCACCGCTCTAAATTGCTAAGAAAAAATCATGGAATCCCATGATCGTCAAGACCGCGGTGGCCGAATGGTTAGAGCGTCGGACTTAAGACTGTCACGACGGTAATCTGAATTCGAGGGTTCGAGTCACCGACCGTCGCGTTGTGCCCTTGGGCAAGGAATTTCACTTTGATTGCCTACCTAGCCAGTGGATGGCCAAGCCAGCTCAAGTCAGTGCCGGGTAAATAGAGATGGTGACTCGATAAAAACACCGGGCGGAAGGCAATGGCAAACCACCGCTCTAAATTGCTAAGAAAAAATCATGGAATCCCATGATCGTCAAGACCGCGGTGGCCGAATGGTTAGAGCGTCGGACTTAAGACTGTCACGACGGTAATCTGAATTCGAGGGTTCGAGTCACCGACCGTCGCGTTGTTCCCTTGGGCAAGGAATTTCACCTTGATTGCCTACCTAGCCACTGGGTGGCCAAGCCAGCTCAAGTCAGTGCCGGGTAAATAGAGATGGTGACTCGATAAAAACACCAGGCGGAAGGCAATGGCAAACCACCGCTCTAAATTGCTAAGAAAAAATCATGGAATCCC
>NC_051396.1:44425488-44432988 GCF_015228065.2 Penaeus monodon
GAACACGGAATCTAATTTGATCTGCAATTTATTCATGAGGTTTTACAGAATGTTTCATTCAGTAACTATTCGTAATATCGTCCAAGTTATTCCCAAGTCAAAACATGCAAAATACATAGAGAAACTAACTCTGAAGATTCATTAGAAATGGGATTATCTTCATAAGGGTCATTGGTCAGGTCATAGACTTCCGGGTCCAAGGTAAGGTCTTCCACCCCGTCACCGAAGCAGGAGCAGAGGTTGTTGCTTCCTCAACAGCACTGAGTACTGCCCGGGGACCACTTGTGTTTTGCCAGATGCATTTTATACACGCGGGCCTCTGCATGGGACCCAAGAGTTTTTTTTTTTATAACCGAAGGAATCAAATATTAACATAAAAATCTACGAATACAGCAGCTAACTATATAGCAGTAATCATCATCTGTAAATCACAACTGTTGAAATATATGAAATTAATCTATCTGTACTCACCTACTACAAGTCTCAGCGCATGAATGGCTTGACGACAATGGTGAATCAAGGATCGAGGTCTCAAGGCGGTTCCTTCTGTCAGGAGTCCAGCGAGACTCACTCCGTCCAAGTCCTGTGAAATATGGATTTACCGCTTGAGAACAGAATAAATAACGTAAAGTGGCGAATAAAAGAATAGGGGAGGGAGAAGGTAACGTGTTGAAAGTGAAAGAAGTAGTAGATTAGCAGTTGGGGGGCGACACCCATTGCAGGTCATTTCCTTGCTTTTGTTAGAGTATATAGAATAAACTAAGGAGTTCAAACAAGAAGGTAGGAACGTTTATATGATTTTATTTTTATACTCATATTTGATTTTTAGTTTATGTTGGCAAATAGTAAGTGAACAAGAATTATTTTCTATTTTCATTTCATTTGAAACATGAATGAAAAGATTTTTTTTTATCATTTTTTTACTTTATTTTGCTTCAACTATTTTGGAACAAAAAAGAGAGAACTTTTTATTTGATTTTACTTTTGTTATTCCGTATTTGATATTTATATTCTGCGGTTTAAAACAAGTGAACTATTTTTTTTTTACTTTTACTTATTTGATTTTACTTCATGTATTTATCTTTATATGGTTTCTTATTTAAATATGTAATAAAACCATATAAAATAAAATTGACAAACAAATGGACGCTGAAGGGGAAAAGCACTAAGATAGATACAAAATATAGAAGATGATGACTAGGTGATATGGCGATAATGGGTGATATAATTGCATTGGTATATTTTGGAACCGAACCAAGTGCACGAATTTTCATCTGTTGAGGAATTGAATGCTGTGACAACTAGGTCTTGGCTTTCCAAAGTGGGAGGGGACCAAAGCAGAAGATAAATTAAAAGGTAATTGCATATGATAAATTACTGATAAAAACAGGGTGATACAAAACAAAAACAGTAAAAAAGAATAATTGGTGGACAAACGAAAAAAGCAAAGTAACTGTAAACATATACTTAAAAGCAAAGCTGGTTACGGTTAATCCTCATCAATATTGCAAAACAGAAAACAGCTGAAGACAAGATCAAAACAAAGATTCTCAGAAAACAGAGTAAATTTGCTGTACATTTACTTTGCCAAATGGAGATCTCGGCGTGACGATCGTGGGGTGTCTTGAGAGCAACTTAAAACTTTATATATATATATATATATATATATATATATATATATATATATATATATATATATATATATATCGATTCAACCAAAAAAAAGTGGGATGAAAGATACAGTCGAATATGTCTGCCATCCTTCTTCATCTCATTTTCATTCTAAAACGAAAACAGAAGCTTCGAGTTGCCATACACACCCGTTCAGGTAATTCGGGGAAAAAGCTGTTGACTGGAGGCAAGTCTGTCAGCCCCAGCAGCGTGGGGAATGTGTCTAGCAGCGAGGTCGGGGTGTCTATGGTCTTCCCAGCTGGAATGTGGCCTTTCCACCTGAAAATCCCGGGCACACGTAGGCCGCCCTCTGCCCCACCCATGCCTTTCCCTCCTGGCGACAGATGGCAATTGTAATAAAACTGGAATGTTGACTGTTTAGGATTTAATGATTTATTGATTCCTGCGTTTTGTAGACAGCTAAGCAGTGTTTTAAATTTGAGATATACTTCCTATGTTATATAAAGATTAAATTGAATGTCCAGTATAAACAGCAAATTAACTTTTGTCACACACACACACACACACACACACACACACACACACACACACACACACACACACACAATATATATATATATATATATGTATATATATATATGTATATCTGTATATATATATGTATATATACATATATATATATATATATATATATATATATATATATATATATATATATATATATATATACATACATAATGTGACAAGAAAGACTGAATGATAAACTTAATAAAATCTACAAATCATCTGTAATCAAATCTGAAACTACAACAGCCATGAACACACCTTTGAACAGGCCATTGTGTCCGCCTGTACGCTGGCCATTAACGATGGTGTTGTCGTCGATCTCGTGCTGCCTGAGGGCGTCCAGGATGGCCCCCACGCCGGCGTCCATTTCCTCGACGCTGTCTCCGTATCTGAGGGAGGGATGAGGCACATCTGAATTCGTGGTGCGGGCCGTCTCTCGACAGCATCTCAGCGTCTAAGTCATTGTTGCTATTTATGTAAATGGTTGATGGTTAATGGTTACAAAGCAAAATAAATGTACTAGACATCAAAGGTCCTATAGCACTAATACTAGTGAAAAGGGTGGATGGGGGTTTAGTTGATGATTAAATGTGCTACACGTCAAAAGTCGTACAGCAGTTCAGGGTAGTAAGGCATTGAACGGGGTGAGGGAAGAGCGTGTGAGTAGGTGGGCTAAGGTAGGGATTAAATAGGCTGGTTGGATCAGAAGTGTGGGATTCTGCAAGGATGTTTAAGGGTGGTTAGATCACCGTTTCAGGAGAAATGTCAGGAGGGTGAGAATTCAGAGAATCCAGGGAAGTTGTTGTGACAAGAATTACATGTGTATCCAGAGCGAAGTGGAAGGGATAATGGGGAAGTAAGGGGGATGATGCAGATAAAGCAGGGGGAATGGATTGTAATAATAATGATTATTATCAATATTAATTAGTTTAATTCCTTTTGTTACAATGTTTTTTTTGGCGTGACAGGCTGTTTGTTTACTTTGCTTCTATATTACCCCCTGTGTACAAAGGAACGGCCGGGGTTTTCATCTACTGGCAGTGTGGAATTTGATTATATGTCACTAAGATTGCTAGACGAGAACGCTACCACTGCACCATACAGCGGGAGGAAGTGGAAGGAAGGGGTGTGGGGGGAACATCAACTGGAGGAGGCAGTTTATTTTAGTACAGAGGGAATGGAAACAGAGGGATTGGACGATGTTGAGGTGTAGGTATTTTATCCTGGGTAGTTTTGAACGTCTTCGAGAGTTTCTGAAGTGGATTTGGTTGAGGAGGAGGTCTGAGAAACATTTTTTATGAGGGGGTGAAGAGGAGATAGGCGTCTGTGGGGTAGAGGAAGAGGTAGGTGGAGGGTTGATTGTCTGCTACGGGTAGAACGAGGAGGGATAGGTGGAGGGGTAGGAGTAGAGACTGGGTGTCTGGATTCAGAATTGCAAAAGAATTAGATGGGGAGGGGAAAGAAGTGGAAACGTAGATGGAGGAAGAATAGATAAAGGGGCAGGATATAGAAACATCTTTGGAGGACGGGGTAGAGGAGGAGTGAAAGGCAGCACTGGAGTAGGTTAATGGTTAATAGTTAGAAGAAATGAATGTGCTAGACCTCAAAGGTTATATAGCACTATGGTAGAAAAGGGGTAAAAAGGAGTTACCGATTGGGATAAAATGGGTTAGATGTCAAAGGTTGTAGGACACTGTAGGATAGAATGGTAGTGAAAAGGGTATAGAGGGAGGAGCAAATGGAGTATGGCGGGGATTTGTAAAAGGGAAGAGATTATCTGTATAGGGCGATTAGATCAAATGGAGAGTATGTGTCTGAGGAAAGGGAAGTAACAATGTATGAGGAAAACTGCAAAAGAGTCATTATGAAACAATTAAAAGATAATACGGGTAGAAATGGTAATTGGAGAAATAGAAGAATCTTGAGAATGAGATAAGGGGAAGGTGGTGAAGTATCAGGAAAAAATATCAGGAAGGGAGGGATCCGGAGAAGGATATTTACTGTGACATAAGGGAGTTACGTGAGCATCCTGTTGGGAGTGGTAAGGATAATGAGGAAGTAATGGTGGTGCACATAGGGAAGGAGAGGATGGGGTGTTTTTGGGGAGAGTGGAGGGAAGAGGGGAGGGGGAACTTGCAGAGGAAGAGGATGGTTATCAGCAAATACTTTGACTATAGAGGTAATAGAAAGAGAGGGATTGGAAAGTGGATGAAGGAATAGAGCAGTCTCTTGGGTCATGCTTAGGAAATTGCCTAGTGCGACAGGTAGAGTGAGGAGGAGGGGTAGGCATCGGGGGAGTGGCAAAGATTGGAGTTTCTCGAATTAGAATGGAAAACAGAATTTGACTTCTTCTTCTTCTTCTACAGGCTTTTGTCCCAGTTCAACTGGGGTCGCCGGTGCGGAAAAAATCGCGTATACAGACATGCAATGCAAGCCACGTCAAAGTTGATCGAACTCAGTCGAACCAGAAAGGCCAATCCTGATGAAGCTGCGGCGACGCGGTCGCGGGCCGCCGTCCTCTCGGATCCGGAGGCTCTGCTGCGTGGGGGCACCTTGGCTGCGTCCTCACGGCCGGGGGGCCTCGGCGGCGTCGCCTCGCCTCGGAGAGTTGTCCTGCTCGCTCTAAAGGCGCCCGTCTTGCCACTTTTCCTCGAGGACTTGCGCGCGAGGGGCCTCGGGGACGCCTCCTTGGCTCGAAGTGCTGTCCGAATCTTGCTCGCGAGGCCGCAGCTCTGCGCTCTCTCGGGAGCTTTCTTTCAAGGCCTACGCTCATTCGGAGTGGACCTCCGGCAGCGATATGTCGAACTACCCGTGTCCGCCAAAGCGCAGGACGAGGCCATGCAGCGCCAAGAGCCCTATGGTCAAGCCCGAGATCTCTTCTTCCTGCATTCCTGATTCTCCGCATCATGTATTGGCTTGGCAGGGGTTTTTACGGCCGGATGCCCTTCCTGCCGCCAACCTCTTTTAGTCGCCTCTTACGACACGCAGAGGGTACGTTGGACCTATTCTACCCCGGGGTCCACACGGATGGAAAACAGAATTTGACTAGGGGAGAGAAATAGTAGTGATAGGATGGTTCGGGGTAGAGGGAAGAGACACTGGGGTAGAAGCTGAGATATCTTGAGAAGATGGGTGGGGAGCAGAGTAACGTACAGTTTTGAAATATGTCAGCATGCTTCTTGTCTGGACTTACATAGAGTGAAGCCCAGGTTTGCTAAGGAAATCAGTCAGGATATGTAGTGCATGAGCTTGGGACTGCGAAAGTAAACTTTACCTACTTGTTTTTGGAGACACTGTTGGAAGAGAAGGGTGTTGTCAGAGTAAGGGGAATCACAAGTAATCGATCCAACTTGACTGGGCCAAAAGGGGGTACTCAAAAAATTTGCAGAGGTGGAAGCATTGGAAGGACGAGGGCGGGAGGAAGTGGGGGTGGCATAGAGGAGGTAGTACTGTGGGGAGGATGAAGAGTAGTAATAAGGGGGAAGGGGTAGACTGTGCAGTAGGAGATGGAGTGGAAGATGTTGGGAGAGAGGAAGGGGGGTATTCTGAAGGTTGAGTAATGACCTGGGTGGATGATACAGAATGGATAGAATACAACAGGGAGTCAAAGGAGAGGCAGGGGACGGAAAACAAGAAAATTTAGATAGGCTAGTTGATGAAATTGATCTTCATTATCTTTATGTTGAGCCGAAATATGTGGGGAGATGAACGGTCTATCCCTCAGAGTCCCCATAAGGGGTAAGGGCTAGGCAATTAACTAGGGGAATACCATGCCCATGGCTCCCGGAGGCCGTCCAGGACTGACACAATGCCAGCATTTCATCCTTTTAGCACGGCCCTCACACTTTAGGAAGTGGACAGAAGAAGGGGATGAAGAGGAAATGGAAAAGGAAAGGGGGAGAAGAAAAGACCATAAAAAAAGTCGAAGCGAGGGCTGAGGTCCCAAAACTGCAACGTGCAAGGGATTAGAGGAAAACACTGGAGTAAAAAAAAACTCGTAGACGTGCTTCCTGTTTGCCTCGCTTAAAGTGAGGCCAAGTTTGAATCTGATAACTGCCACTTCAGACTCTTACTTGTAGTTAGGACAGCCCTATGAAAACCACCACAACTCTCTGACAATATAAAATGAAGGGGAAGGTCATGTCTACGAAAAGTAATCTTGGCAATATTGGTGGAGGACTTATGGCGACCTCTAGAAGGAATGGCATAGCATTTTACTGGTGATGCACCATAGTCGACGAGGCAGGCAAATAGGTCTTCTCCACAATCTGACCAATCCTTGTCGTAGACAGGGCACTCTACCGATGAAATGAAGACAGTTCCAGTACAAGTATTGAGGGAGGGATGAGGCTGGGCCGGAATGGGTTTGCCAGTGAAATCAGTTAAGGTTGATAACGCCTAAGTTTGGGATTTGGATGTAGCTGTGACAAGGTAGAAACGATCGGGGCGGCAGCGGAAGGAAACTTTAAAACTTGTTTTTGGAGACACTGCTGAAAGTGTGTCGTCAGAGTAAGGGGCTGCAGAAGGGATCACGAAAAACTGATCACAGTTGGTTGGCCTAAAATAAGGATTCAAAAAATGTGTAGAGGTGCAGGTAGTAAATGGACGGGGGCGTGTGGAAGAGGGAGTAGTGTTGAGAGAGCTAGTACTGCAGAAAGGTGGACAATACGGCTGCAAAGTAGTAATAGGGGAGCAAATGGTTGTAAACGAAGAAAGCTGTGGGATGGAAACGATGAAGTAGAGCATGTTGAAGGAGGAGGAATGTTTCTGGTGATTGAGTAATGACGTGGGTGGGTGATTTAGACAGGAGAGACAGAGGGAAAGAGAATTTAAGAAAGCGGAATTGGAACTAAAGAAATTAGAGATTGAAGCAGCAAAAGCGAGCAAACGGCGCGAACACGAGTTAGAGCTGGCCAGGCTTAAGGATGAAGTTAGTGAGCGAATGACGGGGAACAATTCTATATTTCCAGACTTAAAGCTACCCAATTTTAGTGAAGCTAAAGACGATATTAGCGATTACCTTACACGCTTTGAGAGAATTGCCGATCTACAAGGATGGAAGATCAATAATTATCACGTTTACCTGGGTGTTCACCTCACGGGCAAAGCTTTGAAGACTTACACCAGTTTACACGAGGAGGTTTTGTGCGATTATTCGCTCCTTAAGGAAGCTTTGTTGAAGACTCATTGTTTAGATGCTGATTCGTATCGGAAGAAATTTCGTGAGAGTAAAGTAGGCGACAATGAGACGTACATACAGCTGATTACTCGGATGGAGCAGTATTTAAAGAACTGGATAGT
>NC_051396.1:44450717-44453217 GCF_015228065.2 Penaeus monodon
TTTTGAAAAGGGAGAATTATCTGTATAGGGCGATTAGATCAATGGAAGTATGTTCTGAGGAAAGGGAAGTAACAATGTATGAGGAAAACTGCAAAAGAGTCATTATGAAACAATTAAAAGGTAATACGGGAAGAAATGGTAGTTGGAGAAATAGAAGAATCTTGAGAATGAGATAAGGGGAAGGTGTGAAATATCAGGAAAAAATATCAGGAAGGGAGGATCCGGAGAAGGATATTACTGTGACATAAGGGAGTTACGTGAGCATCCTGGTGGGAGTGGTAAGGATAATGGGGAAGAGGTAATGGTGGTGCACATAGAGAAGGAGAGGATGGGGTGTTTTTGGGGAGAGTGGAGGCAGGGGGGTAGGGGAAAGGTGCAGAGGAAGAGGATGGATATCGGCAAATACTTTGACTGTAGAGCTAATAGGAAGAGAGGGATTGGCGGGCGGATGAAGGAATGGAGCGGTCTCTTGGGTCATGCTTAGGAAATTGCCTAGTGCGACAGGTAGAGTGAGGAGGAGGGGTAGGCATCGGGGGAGTGGCAAAGATTGGAGTTTCTCGAATTAGAATGGAAAACAGAATTTGACTTCTTCTTCTTCTTCTACAGGCTTTTGTCCAGTTCAACTGGGGTCGCCGGTGCGGAAAAAATCGCGTATACAGACATGCAATGCAGCCACGTCAAAGTTGATCGAACTCAGTTCGAACCAGAAAGGCCAATCCTGATGAAGCTGCGGCGACGCGGTCGCGGGCCGCCGTCCTCTCGGATCCGGAGGCTCTGCTGCGTGGGGCACCTTGGCTGCGTCCTCACGGCCGGGGGGCCTCGGCGGCGTCGCCTCGCCTCGGAGAGTTGTCCTGCTCGCTCTAAAGGCGCCCGTCTTGCCACTTTTCCTCGAGGACTTGCGCGCGAGGGGCCTCGGGACGCCTCCTTGGCTCGAAGTGCTGTCCGAATCTTGCTCGCGAGGCCGCAGCTCTGCGCTCTCTCGGGAGCTTTCTTTCAAGGCCTACGCTCATTCGGAGTGGACCTCCGGCAGCGATATGTCGAATACCCGTGTCCGCCAAAGCGCAGGACGAGGCCATGCAGCGCCAAGAGCCCTATGGTCAAGCCCGAGATCTCTTCTTCCTGCATTCCTGATTCTCCGCATCATGTATTGGCTTGGCAGGGGTTTTACGGCCGGATGCCCTTCCTGCCGCCAACCTCTTTAGTCGCCTCTTACGACACGCAGAGGGTACGTTGGACCTATTCTACCCCGGGGTCCACACGGATGGAAAACAGAATTGACTAGGGGAGAGAAATAGTAGAGATAGGATGGTTCGGGGTAGAGGGAAGAGACACTGGGGGAGAAACTGAGATATCTTGAGGAGATGGGTGGGGAGCAGAGTAACATACAGTTTTGAAATATGTCAGTGTGCTTCTTGTCTGGACTTACATAGAGTGAAGCCCAGTTTGCTAAGGAAATCAGTCAGGATATGTAGTGCATGAGCTTGGGACTGCGAAGTAAACTTTACCTACTTGTTTTGGAGACACTGTTGGAAGAGAGGCGTATTGTCAGAGTAAGGGGAATCACAAGGAATCGATCCAAACTTGACTGGGCCAAAAGGGGGTACTCAAAAAAATTTGCAGAGGTGGAAGCATTGGAAGGACGAGGGCGGGAGGAAGTGGGGGGTGCATAGAGGAGGTAGTACTGTGGGAGGATGAAGAGTAGTAATAAGGGGGAAGGTGTAGACTGTGCAGTAGGAGATGGAGTGGAAGATGTGGGAGAGAGGAAGGGGGGTATTCTGAAGGTTGAGTAATGACCTGGGTGGATGATATAGAATGGATAGAATACAACAGGGAGTCAAAGGAGAGGCAGGGGACGGAAAACAAGAAAATTTAGATAGGCTAGTTGATGAAATTGATCTTCATATCTTTATGTTGAGCCGAAATATGTGGGAGATGAACGGTCTATCCCTCAGAGTCCCCATAAGGGTAAGGGCTAGGCAATTAACTAGGGGAATACCATGCCCATGGCTCCCGGAGGCCGTCCAGGACTGGACACAGTGCCAGCATTTCATCCTTTTAACACGGCCCTCACACTTTAGGAAGTGGACAGAAGAAGGGGATGAAGAAGAAATGGAAAAGGAAAGGGGGAGAAGAAAAGACCATAAAAAAAGTCGAAGCGAGGGCTGAGGTCCCAAAACTACAACGTGCAAGGGATTAGGGGAAAACGCTGGAATAAACAAAAATCGTAGACGTGCTTCCTGTTTGCCTCGCTTAAAGTGAGGCCAAGTTTGAATCTGATAACTGCCACTTCAGACTCTTACTTTTAGTTGGGACAGCCCTATGAAAACCACCACAACTCTCCTGCCAATATAAATGAAGGGGGAGGTCAGTCTACGGAAAGTAATCTTGGCAATATTGGTGGAGGACTAATTCGGCCTCTAGAAGGAATGGCATAGCATTTTACTGATGCTGCACCATAGTCGACGAGGCAGGCAAATAAGTCTTCTCCACAATCTGACCA
>NC_051396.1:44465717-44470946 GCF_015228065.2 Penaeus monodon
TCCCCCGGTTCTGTTTTGGGATTTTGATATATAGTTATTTTCCCTTGTATGGACCCCTGTCATTTTTGTGTCTGATAGGAAATAGCCTTTTTCGGAAATTTTCCTTTGTTTTTTATGGATTAGAATACATGGTCCTGTTTTTTTCTATCGTACTTTTAACCTTTTCATTTTGTTTATAGTTGTGCAATGTATCAAATTTATTTACTTTTCCCATACTACTTTGCCCCCAAAAGTTATGAGTTGTATCCAGATATTTGGGCGTTTTTAATGAATAGGGCTAGTGTTGTATAAGGGCAATTCTTGTTTGTATTTTAGTTTTGATGTGTTTTTAAGATATGCCCTTTTTGTCTAGTGTGTCAAAAATGTCCGTATCGTCTATGTGCCCCCTAATTTTTAGTTCTATGGGTTGGTACACCCTTTGGGGAAATCTATAACGTATCGGGGGAGAGCGAGAAGCAGGACAAGACGATGGAGAGAGAGAGAGGAGAGAGAAGGAGAGAGAGGAGAGAGAGAGAGAGAGAGAGAAGAGAGAGAGAAGAAAGGAAAAAAAAGGAGAGGGGAGGGGGGAGAGGGGAGAGAGGAAGATAGATGATAGACAGAAGATAGATAGTAGATAATAATAGAGAGAGAGAGAGGGGAGAGAGAGAGAGAGAGAGAGAGAGAAAAAGAGAGAGAGACAGACAGACGACAGACAGAAGACGGGAAAAAGAAAGAAAAAAAAAAAAGAGAGAGAAAAAAAGGAGACACAAAAAAGAGATGGGGAAAAGAGATAATAAAATCATGTTAACCCCGGGGCCCCTTCCTTTTTTTGTGGTCCTTGTCCTCGGTATTGCCCCTCCCCCGGGAAAAAAAACAGACAAGACAGAAACCCCCAAACTCATGAAGATAAAGGGGATAAGCATGCTGCTCAAAACTGAATAGGCTAATGGGCGTAATATCCTTTGAGCTATTAGTTTAGGCCTTTTGTTATTTTTCCCCTTGTTTCTGTAGTATTGTTAATTTGGGAGGCGCACGAAATTGTTTTCCAGATAATTTTTACATGTGTGGTTAGATATTTTTATGTATATGATAATTGACAAAATTTTTAATTATAAATAAAATATAAAAAATAAATAATAAAATATAAGTAATAAAAACACAGAGGGGTAAAATAAACCCCAAAATAAAATATATAGATATAATATAATATATATATATAAAATATATATATATATAAATATATAAAATATATTATACACACACACACACACAAATAGAATAATATATAACAAAAAAATAAAAAAAATAATAATATATAATTTAATTTATATAAAATATATATATTTAATATATATTATATAAAATATATATATATATTAAAATGTGTGTGTGTGTGTGTGTGTATGTGGTGTGTGTGTGTGTGTGTGGTTTTGTGTGTGTGTATGTATATATATACATATATTTATATACATATATATGTATATATAGAATATATATATATATATTTTAAATAAAAATTATATATATGATGTTATTATTAAAATATTTATATATTATATTTTTAATATTTTAATAATGTATATATTAATATAAAATAAATTTTTTATTTAATATATATATATATATATATATTTTTATGTATAAAAACTATGTATGTATAAAAGTTTTAAGTGTAAAATACAAAAACATTATATAAAATAAATAATATAAATTTTATATATATTATATATATATATATATATATTTTTAAAATTATATTATTATATATTTAAAATAAATATATATAAAATTTTATAATATATAAAAGATAATATAATATATATTAATTTTTTATATTTATATATAATATATATTAAAAGATAAAATTTTATAATATAATTAAAATATGAAAATATAAAAGGCCGGCAGACAAGAGTTATCTACGTGAATTTCGAAAGGGAAAACGTCCGACATTTAACCTGCAGCCCCCTTTAGCCCATCCGACTTCCTTTTTTTTCCAAAATTTTTAAAAAATAATGAAGAAACAATTTCCGACGGTCAAAGATGTAAAAAGCAGCTCTGATTTGGGTTTAGATCAAATGACCTTCATTCAAAATCAGACGGACTTAAAGGGGGGTTCACTTTTTCAAGGGATATTTACCTTTAAAGGGCATATATTTAAAAAAAAACATCATAAATGAAAAAGTTTTTTTATAGCCTTTTTCCACGAACTTTTTTAAACCACTGATTAAATGAATGTATAGTATTATGTACATAAATTAAAAAAATTTGGGGTATACACATGATATATACTTAACAATACAACAATATAAAAAAAAATAATAAAATATAATATATATATATATTTTATATTATTTTATATATATATATATATATATTATTATATAATATATATATATTAATATATAATATATAACATATATCACACACACAGAATAAATTTATAATATATAAATTATTTATATATATAATAAAAAAATATTAAATTGTGGGGGTGTTGGGGGGGGGTGTGTGGGGTCTGTGGTTTTTGGGGGATAACAGTATATGTACACACACAACACACACACACCACACACACACACACACACAACACACCAAAAAAAACCACACACAAAAAACACACACACACACTCACACACACACAAATATTATATATATATATATAAATAAATAATTTTAAAATAAATAATTATTAAAAATATATCTGGGTGGGGAAAGATATATAAATAAATAATATAATATTTTAAATAAATAAAAAAAATATTAAATAATAAATACAACATTAATATAAAAATATATAAATATAAATTTTATATTAATATAATTTTACATATATTTTATTATATAATTTTAATATAATTACATACCCCACACCAACCCCACACAACACCCGCACACAACTGTTATAAATATAAAATAATAATAGATATATTTTATATAATATTATATATATAATATAATATATTTAATAGTTATATATTTTATCATATATATATATATATATATTATATTTATTAAAAATTAAATATTATAATATTATAATTTTCTTTCTTTTTTTCTTACTTTAAAAGTTTTTATATAGTTAATGTATATATATTATATATACCTATTATGCCCGCGTGTGTGTGTGTATATATATATTATAATAATATATTATATTTATTATATAATAAATATTATATTATATATATCGGTGTGGGGTGTGGTGTGTGTGGGTGTGTGTGGTGGTGTGGGTGTGGGTGTGTGTGGTGGTGTGGGTGTGTGTGGTGGTGTTTGTGTGGTGGTGGTGTGTGTAAACTAAACAAAATTAAATATATAATATATTAAAAAAATAATAAATTATTAAAAGATATAAATATATTATAATATATATAAAATATTATATATATTTATATAATAAAAATATATATTATAACAATACATACAAATTTTATACTAAATACATAAAATTATATATTAATATAAAAAATTTTTAAAAATAATTTTAATATATATAAATATATATATTATTATATAATATTATATGTATATTATACTACACGGCATATAATGTAAATTGTAACATTTAAATAACTATATATAAAAAATATCAATGAAAAAGAAAAAAAAAAAAAACCCCCAAAACAGATTTTAAACGTGTGTAAAATATAAAATATATATATATTATAATATATATTTATTTTATATTTATATATATATATATAATAAAAGAAGATAGATAATGATAGATAGATGTAGATAGATGATAGATGAAAAGATAGTGATAGATAGATAGTAATTGTAGATAGTAGTAGATAAAACAGATAGATAGATAGATATGCAGTATTACATTAACACACACCACAAAACACACACACCACACACACACACCCCCACCCCACACACCACACAACCCCCCAAAAACCCAAAACACACCACACACACACCCCCCCACACACACAATATATATATATTATATATAATATATATATATATATATATATATTATATATATAATTGTGTGTGTGTGTGTGTGTGTTGTGTGGTTGTGTGTGGTGTGTGTGTTGTGTGTGGTTGGTTTTGGGTGTGTGTGTGTGTTGGTGTGTGGTGTGTGTTTGTGTAATGTATATCTACTATTATCATCTCTCTATCTATCTATCTATCTATCTATATATTTATTATTATAATAATATAATTTTATAATTATATATATATCTGTGTGTGTGTGTGTGTTTGTTTGTTTGTGTGTGTGTGTGGGGTGGGTGTTGTGGTGTTTGGGGTGTGTGGATGTATAACGGTATCTATTATCTATTTTTCTATCTATTTTCTATCTATCTATCTATCTTCTATTATTATCTATCTATCATCTATATCATCATTATCTATCTATTTATTTTTTTGTGGGGGGTGTGGGGGGTGTGTGTGTTGTGTGTGTGTGGTGTGTGTGTGTGTGTGTGTGTGTGTGTGGTGTGTGTGTGTGTGTGTGTGGTGTGGTGACTTGCATGTGTAAAAATTGTGTGTTGTATAGTTGTATATTGTAGTAAAAAAATGTATATGTTGTAGTATGTATAATTATATATATATATATTTTTATAATATATATATTTTAAATTATTATAATTATTATATATTGTTTAATTTGTATTGTATATTATATATTTTTATTAATTTATTATTATTATTAAATTATATATATTATATATATTTAAAATATATATTTGTGTGTGTGTAAAATAAAAGCAAAATACAAGTTGGTACAAGACCCCGGATGCAATGTTGTGTGGCTTTCTGTTGATATGACCCCCCTTTTACCTTGCATTTTCCCCTTTTTCCAATAACCCCAGCGCAGATGTCTCCCGAGACCGGACGAGACAAAAATCCCTCTCCACCTGTGACCCCTCGATGAGGCAAACTTCTTGGCAGCCCCCCCCCCCCCCCTCTTTTTCACCCAGCGGTGGGGATATATGGTGGCCCCAGAAAATGCTTTATATGAGGGGTTTGGCCTTTTACCCTGCTCTTCCAGCATTTATGGTTCTCGATGTCCCTTTCACTTAAAGGGGGGCGGGCTTACAGGTTTAGGGTGAGTTTGGGCTTGTGTTTGTGCCTCTGGGTGTGTTGTGTGTGGGGTTGTGGTGTGTGTGGGGGCGTCGCGTATATGTTTTGTTTGTGTTGTTGTGTGTGTGTGTGTGTGGTGTGTGTGTGTGTGGTGGTGTGTGTGTGTGGTTGTGTGGTGTGTGTGTGGGTTGGTGTGTGTGTTGTGTGTTTTTTGGT
>NC_051396.1:44476046-44479805 GCF_015228065.2 Penaeus monodon
GTGTGTGTGGTGTGTGTGGGGAAATGTTATAAGTGTATCTTTTCTTCATCTTTTTTAATCTTTTATCTATTATCTATATATATACTATCTATCTATTATCTATCTTCTATATCTACTTTTCATCTATCTATCTCTATGGGTGTTTTTTTTGGGGGTGCTTTTGTTGTGTGTTTTTTGTTTGTTGTGTTTTTTGGGGTTGGTGTTTTGGTGTGTGTGTTTGGGGTGTGTTTTGTGTGGTGTTGTGTGTGGTGTTGTGTAAATGTATATACGTGTATCTTATCTATCTATCTTTTCTATCTTCAAATCTATCTATCTATCATCTATCTCGCTTTTCTATCAAATCTTTATGTGTGTGTGTGGGGGTGTGGTTGTGGTGTGTGTGTGTGTGTGTGGGGTGTGTTTTGTGTGGTTTGTGTGTGTGGGGTTTGTGGTGTGTTTTGTGAGAGTTTTTTTGTGGTTTGTGTGTGTGTGTGTGTGGTGTGTTGTGTGTGTGTGTTTTGTGGTGGTGTGTGTGTATTGGGGTTTTGGGGTGTGTTTTTGTGTGTTATTTTGTGTAAAAATGTATATACTGTATACCCTTTTATTATCACCTATTACAGTGTGTGTGTATGTGTGTGTGTGGGTATTTTGGGGTGTGTGTTTTTTGTGTTGTTTGGGGTTTTGTGTGTGTGTGGTAAAAAGTAATACGGTATATAATCTATCTATTCTATCTATTATCTATCTATCTATTTTCTTTTTATTCTTTTTTTCTCTTTTCTATTATCATCAAACCCTATCTATCTATCTCTAAAAAAATATATATATATAAAATTATATAATATATATTATAATATTATAAATAATATATTATATATATTGTGTGTGTTGTGTGTTTGGGGTTTGTGGGGGTTTTGTGTGTGTGTGTGTGTGTGTGTGTTGGGGTGTGTGTGTGTGTGTGGTGTGTGTGTGTGGTGGTGTGGTGTGACTATCCCATGTGTTAATATGGTGTATGAAATAGGGAAAAGGTTAAAAATTATATTATGTACTAAATGTAAAATTTAGGTTAAAAAACTATATATATATTTAATAAAAATATATATATTTTATATAATATATTATATTTTATATATATATAATATATATATATATATTATATATATATAATATTTTTTTTAAGTATATATATTTTTTTTGTGTGGGGGAATTTAAAAGAAAATACACAGTTGAGTACAAGAAAAACCTGGGGATGGGACTTTTGGTTGGGGCTTTCTTTTGGTTATATGCCCCCAAACCTTTATTTTGTCACTTTTTTCCCCTTTTTCCAAGATAACACCAGCGCAGAGTTTTCCCCGGGGACCGGACGAGAAAAAATGCTCTCCCCCTGTTTGACGCCTCGACTGAGCGCATACTTCTTGGCATGCTCACTCTTGTTTCACCTGGGCGAGTGTGGCATGAGTAGGGTTTGGGCCCCCGGGAAAAAAAATGCTTTACTGTGAGGGGTTTTGGGCCTTTTTAACCCGGGTGGGTTCCAGCAATTTTTGTTTTCCCCGATGTGGGCCTTTAAATTTAAGGGGGGGGCTTACAGGTTTCAGGGGAGTTTGTGGGGTTGTTTTTTTGGGGCCCCTGTGTTTGTGTATGGTGGGGGGTGTGGTGGGTGTGGGGTGCGTGCGCGTATATGTGTTTTTGTTTTTTTGTGTGTGTGTGTTTGGGTGTGTGTGTGTTGTGTGTGTGTGTGTGGGGTTTTGTGGTGTGTTGGGTGTGTGTGTGGTGTGTGTGTTGTGTGTGTGTGTTTTGGGGGGTGGGGTTTTTGGGCTCAAAAAAAAATTTTCCCAAAAGAGAAGTTCTAAACGGTAAAAAAAAAAATAAAAATAACCAAAGGGAAAAAGATCAAACAATTTGGAAAACGTTAGATAACTCTCCCAAACACAACAAAAAAATGAAGAATTGTTAGCGAAATAACCTGCACCATCCCATTCGGGCGAATACGTTTTAGAGTTGCTGATAACAATAATCTAAAGATTGAAATTTTAAATCATAGTTCATCCAATATGTCACTCCATTCTACAGTAAGGCCCCAATAATCATCCCCTGCGTGCCATCGCCTTAAAACCTATAGAATAAAAGAAACGAGTAAAAGTACAAGATAAAAGTAAGTAACACTCAAAATAAGTAAAAAGTCAAAGTCAAAGCACACATAGTTCACAGTAAAATGTAATGTAAAAGAATAAAACAAGTCCAGCTTAGATACACCTTGGCAAGTAAAAGGGCAGCACAACCTTCAGCATCCGCAGTGTAAATCCAGAGAGTAAATTCAAAGGATAAAGTCAATAATGCAGCCAAAGTATCCATTTCATTTATTTAACAAGAACATGGAGGTTATATTAACTCCCGTGGAAGGAAGCGTAGCACACATAACAATAAAAAAAATAAAAAAGGGAATGTTATAATAAAATAAGATATAAAATGATAAAACCATAAACAAAAGCAGTAAAACGTTAAAAAGAAGAAATAAGGAAATTATAATTATAATAAAAGATATGTAAAAAATCTGCTGCGATTTAATAAAAATCGTTAAAATAAGTAACATTCTCTCACTGTAAAAGAGAGATTAAAAAATGAATAAAAAAAAGAAACCATCAAAAATAGAATTGAACTTAAAATACAAAGAGATGAAAAATGAAAAAAAGATATTTTCATAGCAGATATGGATGTCCTTACCCCCGCACATTTGTGAATCATTGTAAACTGTACGTGGGTAACGAAAAATTAAATGGTATTTTTTTTAAAAAACTAGGGACAAACAAATAGGTAGGACACACGGAAAAAGGAAAAGAAAAGGGGGAATAAAGGGGTACGAGGGAAATGCGGCAGGATACAGGTCAGGATAAGCGAAGGTCACACTAACCTATTCCGTCCTAGGATCCCCAGTAGGATCGCCGAAGTTGGGCAGCTACAGAGAGATTGGTCACACTACATTAAGTATCCCCTCGGACACAATGTGATATGGTTACTGTGCATACCATTACTAAAAAGATTTACCATATTTAAGATTTACCCATATTTTTGATTAGGGAAAGAAGTAAAAAATAACAGGATTAGGGAAAATGAAATATGCATATTTGTGGAGAGTTGATGTGCGGTAGCTCGGGTATTCATTGCTTATTCATCCATTTAATGTTCTTTTCACATTCGCTTTTATAACCCTTTTGACTGGTGTTCCAACGGCTCTTTGACTCTCTCTTTATCCAACAAGGCGTAAATAACTTTCCCAAGAGAGCTCCATGCTTTTGGCGTATCGAAGTGGGTTGATGCTTTTTTTCGTTACTCAAATGAACGTTTTTTCCCAATTATCTATAAACATTTAAAGGGGACATCGTTGTTTGATGCAATAATTCTTTTTGCCTAATAATTTTGTTTTTTATCATGATATATAATCATTTTTTTAAGTTCTAAATAGTGAGTTTTCATAAACATATAGTTTTTGTTTCGGAATGTATTTCCGCTCTAGCAGGGCTAAATACGACAGAGCGTTTTGTCTCGGATCTGTTTTCGCAGGGACATCCATTCTGTAAAGGATCCCTGGCAGATAGATTGTGACCGGCACTATAGGGTAGATGGAAGCACGATAGTATGGATGATATTTAAAGTAAACAAGCAGGGAAACAGTGGGAAGGGAAAAAATAAGTGGCGAAGTAAAGCGTGTGAAAAGACGAAAGGTGAGATAGAAGCATAAGGGTTTTGGAGGGATAGAAGATCGGGCTAGGAAGTTGGGGGGGGGTA
>NC_051396.1:44479905-44493830 GCF_015228065.2 Penaeus monodon
CTAAACCCGGCCTGGGTTACATTTTAAACCCAAAAGGAAAAACCGGGGGGCTGGTCGTTTTTTTTCCCAACCCCCCCCCCAAAAAAACCCCTTTTTTAAATTCATAAAATTTTTAAATTTAAAACTTAAAAAATTTAAAACATTTTAATTTTAAAAAGTTTTTTAATAAATTTTAATTTTTAAAATAAAAAAAAACAAAAAAACCCAAAATTAAATTTGTTTAAAAAATTTTTTAATTTTTAATTTGTTTTAAAAAAAAAAAAAAAAATTTTCCAAAAAAAAAAATTAAATAATCCAAAACTATTATTTTTTTCCCCCACATTTTAAAAATTTTTTAAAAAAATTCCTTCAACCCCACTTTAAAAAAAAAAAAAAAAAAAGCAAAAAAAAAAATTTAAAAAAAAAGAAAACAAAAAAAAATTCCTGATTTTTTCCCAAATTTTTCTAAAAAAAAATCTTTTTTGGTGTTTTTTCCCCTTTCCCAGAACTTTAGGGGCCAATTTTCAAAAAAAAAACCAAAAATAAAAAGAATTAAACTTATATAAATCATAAAAAAAAAAAAAAAAAAAAAAAAAAAAAAAAAAAAAAAAAAGGGGGGGAAGAAAAAAAAAAAAAAAAAAGAAGGGAGGGGGGAAAAAAAAAGAAAAGAAAAAAAAAAAACCCGCCCCCCAAAAGGGGAAAAAAAAGAAAAAAAAAAAAAAAAAAAAGAAAAAAAAAAAAAAAAAAAAAAAAAAAAAAGGGGGGGGGGAAAAAATAAAAAAAGGGGGGGGGGTTGGGCCCCCCCAAAAAAAATTCCCCCGGGGGGCCGAGACCTTTTGGGGAAAGGGAAACCCCCTTTGGGGGGGAAAAAAAAGGGGGGAAAAGGGGGGAAAGGGGGGGAAGAAAAGGGGGGGGGTTTTTTTTGAAAAAAAAATGGAAAAAAGGGGAACAGAAAAAAAAAAAAAAAAAAGGGGGGGGGGGGAAGGAAAAAAGGGGGGGAAGGGGAAAAAAAACAAAACAAAACCAAAAGGGTTTTGGTAAAAAAAAAAATTTAAAAAAAATTCCCCCCCCCCTTTTTTTTTTTAAATTTGGGGGCCCCCTTTTTTAAAAAAAAAAAAACCCCTTTTTTTTAGTTTTTATTTTGTTTAAAAAAAAAATTTTTAAAAATTTTTTTTAAAAAAATAAATTTTTATATATTTACATTTTTTTTTTATTTTTTTTTTTAAATTTTTTCATTAAAACCATTTATTTTACTTTAAAATTTTTTTCCAAATTTTTTTTTTTTTATTACCTTTTTTTTTTATCCATTTTCATTTGTTTTTTTATTTAATTACAATTAAATTTTTGCCCTTTTCCATTTTAAATAATTATTTTTTTACCATAATCATCTCGTCATTATTATCAATGTAATTATTATAGTCATTATCCTTATTATTATTTATTTTATTTTTAAAATATTTTTAAATAAAATTTATTTTTTACCTTTTTTTATACATTTTTGAAATTTTTATCTTTCAGTATTATCATTTTTATCATTAATAATTTAAATGACCCCATCATATCATTTTTTTAATCTTTTACCATCATTTATACCCCCCAATTATATACTATTATTATCATTATCTTTACAACCGACTTCATCATGGTTCACTATTATTTTAACTATCATTATCACTAGGGGGGGCCCCTCACAAATCATTATAAATTTACTATCATTATAAGTTCCATATCATTATTATTGGGGGCCCCAATCACTACCCCATTACCCTTTAATATCTTAGGGGGGCCTATCCCCCCATCAATTACCAATGATTACCCCACCACCCCACTATCATTATTATATCCCATCATTTTTTATTATGGGGCCATCACAAAATCTTATCACTACTTCATTTCAATGTTTCTTCAGTATTTTTTTTATCATCATAACTAAAAGCACTTTTTTTTTTCCCAAATTTAAATCCCCGCGGGGGTATCGCCCCGGCCCCCCCCCCCAAATGCGTTTTCGACTGGGGGTTTAACCAAATTGGAGGCTGCAGCTAAGTGGGGGGTTTCCCTCACCCCTTTTTCATCACTCGGGCCTGGGTTAAAGAGAAAGCGGTTTTTAATGCCTTTACTAATGGGCCCTTGGATTCCGAATATCTATCATTCTTGACCTTTTTTTTAAACGGGGGGGGACTAAATCTCTTTTGATCTCTTTTTTTGGGGGGGGGGGGGGGGAAGGGGGAATGTATCTAAAAAATACGAAAATATGCCTTGCGTTTACTCTGAGAAATGGGTTCAAATCTAGCGGGGTTTTCACCTTCAATGTTTGGGGGCGTCTTGAGGGGTCTGTTTCCCGTGAAAGGCCGAGGTCCCCCGTGCCCAGGTCGTCCGCCACCAGAATCATACGTTGGGGCCTCCTCTTTCTTTTTTTTCCCCCTTTTCAGGCCCCCCCGCACGAGGGGCCAGCGGAGCACCAAATCCATCCCTTTGGAGGTTTTCATTGGGGCCCGCCTTTTCGGGGGGGGAAGGTCTGGGCCCTCGACACGTTTCTTTTTTAGGAGGGGGGGGGTCGGGGGCCGATGATGGGGTGATCTCCAACAGGGAAGGGGTTTTTTTGCTTTCTTTTTTTTGGGAAATACATATAGTTTTAGGGGCACGAACGCGCGCGCAACAACAACCCCACACAACCAAACCCCACACCCCCAAACACACCACACAAGCAAACACACCCCCCCCCCAACCAAAACCAACATATTTATATATTAATATATATAAATATATAATTTATATCCATATAATGTAAAAAACATTATTTATTTTTCAATAGCCCTTAAAATCCACTGCGGACACAGGCCTCTTCAGTTCATTATTGAGAAGTCATTTAAAAATCTAAAACCCTTGCCTGAATTGGATCCCCCCTTTTCCTAATAAAACCCGGCCCCCGGGGCGGGCTCCCCTTTTGAGCCCGGCGGGGGATTTCCCTACGAGGGCCTGCTTTTTTTGACCCCGCCGGGGGGGCCAAAAATTCCCGAAGCAGCAACCCCCGAGGCAGGCTTTTGAAAAACTGCCGCGACGGGAATTGAATTCAGGTTCACAAGGGTAGGAGTCCAAAATTTTTTTTTACCCCCCCAAAAACAACCCCAAAAAAATAAAAAAAAAAAAAAAAAAAAATATAGAAAAAAAGGGGAAAAAAAGGGAAAAAAAAATATAATAAAAAAAAAAAAAAAAAAAAATGGAATAAAAAAAAAATTAAAATAAATAAAAAAAAAATAAAAAAAAAATAGAAAAAATAAAACCCCAATAACAAAAGGGGGAAAATTAAAAACAAAAAAAAAAAATAAAATACAAACATAAAGAAAAAAAAAACATAAAAAAAATTTTTAAAAAAAAAATAAGAAAAAAAATACTTTAAAAAAAAAAAGAATTAAAAAAATTTAAAGGGGGAAAAAAAAAACTTTAATAAAAAAAAAAAAAAAAAGAAAAAAAAACCTATACATATACAAAACAATAAAAATTTTAAAAAAAAAAGTTTTAATATAACAAAACCATATATATGTTATAATTAATAAACTTTAAACATAATATATAATAATATATATTAATATCAAAAATTTTATATATTTTTAATACAATTTACATAATATTATATATATATACATATAATATATATATATACATATATATATATTACATATATATATATATATATAATATACAAAAAAAGAAGTGAGAGAGAGAAAAAGTGAGAGAAAAGAGAAGTGAGAGAGAAGTGAGAGAGAAAAAGGGGAGAGGGGGAGGAGAGAGGGAGGAGGGAGGGAGTAACGAAGGGAAAAGCAAGAAAACACAAACAAGGGTATATCCATGTGTTTTCTCTCCCCTTGTCATCATATTTACTACTTTTTTCCAGCATGACTCCCGTACGAACCAGCACGCCCTGTCTTACCTTGTTAAACCGAACCTCCGGCGAGAAACTCCAGAAGTCGTGAGTACCTTCCATCTCCACCGACAGCGTAAACGGCAGACCGAAGAAGGACTGGAAGCCGTGGTCCTGGGGCCCGCGGCACCCGAGGCCCCCGAGGCCGCACCGCATCCCAAGGTGCCACTTGCCTGAGGACAATGATGAGAGCTATAAAAGCACGGTCATAAATAAAGCAAATATATCGATTACTACTACTACTACTATCAGTACTATTACAACTAGTACTAATACTAATAGTGTTACAACTACTACACCACCACTACTTCAACTGCTGCTACTAAGTTCTACGATCATTATTACTGCGACTACAACTACTACTACTACTAATAATAATACACCAATACTACTACTACTACTACTTCTACAACTGCTGCTGCTGCTTAGGAGCAGTATTGCTATGACTACGACTGCTGCTACTATTACTATTACTACTACTACCACTAATAATAATAATAATCTTTATTATCATCTATATTATTACTATTATCATTATTTTTATCATTATCATTATCATTATTACTATCATTATTAATATTATTATGATAATTAAAACTATTATGATTATTAATAATAGTAATAACATTACTATTATCAACATTATTATTATTACAATTATCATTATTATTATTACTATTGCTATTATTAATATAACTATAATCATTATCATTATTACCATTATCTTTATCATCATTACTATTGCTATTATTTTTCTCACAGTAATCACTATTATTACCATCACCACCACCACCATCATCACTCATCAGTATAAAAACAAAAAAGTACCAAATAACGTAATTAAAACAGAAAACAAAAAATATGTTGGCCTGAGTTATCTCACTTTCTAATAAAAGTCTTTTCTCGTTTAGTGTTTTGTCCCAATATTCCTTAACAGAACTTTAGTGGCACAATGATCTAGAAAGAACGAAATGGGAATAAGAATGAACATTGGATGATAAATCACTGGAAAGAGAGAGAGAGTAGAAGAGAGGAAGAGGGTGGAGAGAAGGTGTGGACGTGAGAAGGGAAGAGAGAGCGAAGAGAGAGGAGATGGGCCGAGACGAAGAGATGATAAGTGAAGGAAGGGAGAGAAGATGCGAGAGGAGAGAGGAGAGGGGAGAGGAAAGTGGAAACGGAGGAGGAAGGAGTAGAGGGAGAGGAGGAGAGTGAGGAGAGGAGAGTGGGTGGAGAAGGGATGATGGAGGGAGGTGTGACGGAGAGTGGGACGAGTTATGAGTCGAGAGAGAGGAATAGAGCAGACGAGATGAGACGAGGCGCGAATGAAGGAGTGAGAGAGAGGAGAGATGAGAGGACCGGAGAGATGAGAGGGCAGAGTCAGGGTGGGGTGCGAGAAGCGCGAGAGATGAGAGATGGACGAGTAGTGGATTGGGAGAGAGAGGATGTAGTACAGAGAAGAGAAGGCAGAGATGGAGAGGAGAGGGCGGACAGTCGAGGAGTTCGAGTGGATGGAGTGAGGAGGAGTGAGAGAGAGGGAGGACTGAGGCGACGAGAGGAGGAGAGAGACGGGATGAGAGTGAGAGAGTGACGAGAGGAGAAGATGATGAGAGAGGAGGAGAGAAACGAGAGGAGAGTGGTCGATGATGTGAGAGAGAAGAGACGGGGAGAGAGAGAGTGGATGGAGAGCAAGAGAGGGGAAGAGGGGGGAGAGAGAGGAAGAGTGCAGGGAAGGGGGAGGATGAGTGAGGAGGAGAGTACGAGGACGATGGGATTGAAGGAGAGAGTGAGTGGACAGCGAGGAGCAGGAAGAGAGAGGAGGAGGAGAGAGGAGGAGAGGGAGAAGAGAGGGGGAGAGGAGGGGGAAGAGGAGGAGGGAGAGGAGGTAGGAGCGAGAGAGGAGGAGAAGGGAGGAGAGGGAAGGAGAGGGAGAGCAGAAGGAGGAGCAGGGGAGGAGGAGAGGAAGCGGGAGAGGGCGAAGGAGGAACAGACGATTGAGAGAGTTGTGAGAGAGAGCGTGAAGGAAGAGAAGATCGAGATGAGTGCTGGAGAGAACGAGGGACGGGAGATCGAGATATGAGCGAGGGAGGAAGGAGGAGAGTGTGGGAGTGGGACGAGAGTTGAGAGCGAGAGAGGATAATCGAGAGGGACGGCGGTGTTGAGAGAGTCGAGAGAGGCGAGAGAGGAGAGATGAGAGGGGGATGAGCGAGAGATATAGAGCGGAGAGAGAGAGGACCGAGAGAGAATTGAGGAGGTAGGAGGGAGAGAGGAGAGGATCGAGAGGCGAAAGAGACGAGTGGAGGAGAGAGAGAGGGAGAGAGGGTGGAGAGCGGAGACGAAGAATGGAGAGATGATGGAGAGAGCCGAAGAGAAGAGAGAGGAGGGTGAGCAAGAGGGAGGAAGCAGCGAGTGAAGAGAAGAGAGGGAGAGGGAGGAGATGGAGAGAGTGAGAGGAGAGGAGGAGAAGGAGAGGAGGAGAAGAGGAGAGGGGAGTGAGGAGAGGGAGGTGAGAAGGGGGAGGAGGTGAGGAGAGAAAAGTTTCAACGAGATGCGAGAGAGGAGAGGAAGAGGAGAGGAGAGAGAGACTGAGAGTTGAGGAGGGGAAGAGGAAAGAGAGACGAAGAGGAGAGTGAGGATCGGGAGACAGAGAGAGATAGAGTGAGCGAGGCAGAGAGATGAGAGAGAGAGTCGGAGAGAGAGAATGAGAGGGTGTGGAAGGAGTGTGATGAGAGGATAGGAGAAGAGTGCGAAAAGGGGAGAGGGACGGAGGAGAGTGAGACTGAGAGGCTGGGAGGAGACGAGAATAGAGGAGGCGTTGAGAAGATGAAGGGTACGGAGACGTGGAGAGAAGGGAAGGCGAGGGGTGGATGCCAGTGAGAGACAGACAGAGGAGGCGAGAGGAGAGGGAAGGAGAGCGGTGAGTGGAGAGAGGCGAGAGAGGGTGGAGAGAAGGAGAGGAGAAGGGATGAGACGGAGAAGAGAGGAGAAGACAAGAGAGCGACCAGGAGAAAGCAGATGAGGGGAGGAATCTCGAGGGAAAGGGAAGAGGATGACGATGAGGGGAGTGAGAGAGTTTGAGGAGAGAGAGCGGGAAGAGAGGCGGGATGGAGAGGAGGGGGAGAGTGAGAGCGAAGGGAGATCAACGGAGAGAGAGTAACTGAGGCGGAGAGGAGAGAGACGAAGAGAGAGAGAGAACGAGTTGAGAAGGAGAGGGAGAAAGGGCCCCGGGAGGAGAAGGATAGGAGAGATGGGAGAGAGAGAGAGAGAGAAGATAGGAAGTGGGAGAGGGAAGAGGATAGAGAGGAAGGTGGAGAGTGGACTGAGGGAGAGAAGGGGGGGGAGAGGGAGATTGAGATGAGAGAGGAGCGGGAGAGCCAGAGGAGAAGGAGAGGAGGAGAGAGACGGGTGACGAGGGGGGGAGAGAGAGAGAAGGAGGGAGAGAGGAGGTGAGGAGAAGACCTGAGGAGGCGTAGGAGTGGAGGAGAGAGGAGGAAGAGAGCGGATCCGGAGTGGAATAGGAGATGAGAGAGAGGATTGGACGAGAGAGCGAGGAGAAGAGAGATTGGAGGAGGGAACGGATTCGGGATGTGAGAGGAGGAGAAGGGGGCGAGAGAGACGAGAGAGAAGGAAGGGCGGAGAGAGAGAAGGAGAAGAGAAGAGAGAGAGAAGGGAGAAGAGCGAGAGAAGGAGTGAGCGGAGAGATTGAGCGAGGAGGGGAGAGTGGATGAGATCAAGGAGTCGAGGGGGAGAGACGAATAGAGACGGGAGGGAGGATGCCCGAAGAGATGGAGCCATGGCGAGAAGGGAGAGCAGAGAGAGGCAGAGAGTGGATGCGAGAAGAGAGTGAGAGGAGAGTAAGCGAGGGGAGGAGAGAGAGACGTAGAGAGGCGATAGGAGGATCGAGAGGGATGAGGAGGAGAGTGGAGAGGAGAGAGAGGAGAGAGAAGACGAGCGGAGTAGTGAGATTGTGAGGGAGAGTTGAGAGAGAGGAGTGGAAAGAGTCTGAGAAGGGAGACGAGAGGAGAGAAGAGAAATGGAGAGAGGGAGAGGAGAGGAGGTTGAGAGAGAAGAGGGAGGAGAGGAGAGGAGGATGTGATGGAGATGAGAGGAAGAGAGGATTGAGTGAGATGAGAGGGAGAAGAGAGGCGGGAGAGGGAGGGAGATAGCAAGAAGAGAGACAGTGGAGAGAGCAGAAGAAGAGGAGAGAGGAGAAGTGAGGAGGAACGTTCAAAGATCAGGGGAGAGCAGACGAGCGGAGAGGAGGAGGGAGAGAGATGAGCAGCGAGGAGGGAATGAGATTGAGCGGGAGAGGCGAGACGGAGTGGACGAGATGGTGAGGGAGGTGGGAGAGGGAACCGGATGGCAAAGAGGAGTTGATAGAGCGAGGGATAGAGGGCCAAGAGAGAGAGATTGGGAGTGGGGGGACGAGAGGAGGAGGAGTGTGAGTGAAGAGGAAGAGAGAGAGAGAGCGAGAGAGAAGAAGATGGATGAGAAGGGGAGAGTGAAGGAGGTGGGGAACGAGGAGAGAGAGAGTCACGAGGACGGAGAGGAAGGAGGGGAGGAGAGGAGAGAGAGGAGATGGCGAAGGAGAGAGGGAGAGACAGAGGACGGAGAAGGGAGGGACGAGAGAGAAAGAGTATGACAAGAGAGAGGCGAGAGGAGGAGAGAAAGCGAGAGAATAGAGAGGAGGAGAGAGGATGATGAGAGAGGATGGATTGAGAGGACAGGAGAGGGAGAGAGAGAGCGCGTGAAGAGAGAAAGAGAGGAGAGTGGAGGAAGAAGCGAGGCAGAGGGGAGACGGAGGGAAGGAGAGAGAGGAGCCGAGGGAAAAGTTGGGACGGAGAGGGGATGGGGTGAGAGGAGAAGAGATGAGATGAGATGAGAGGAGAGAATGTAGAGAGGTGAGGGGAGAGAGAGAGGGAGGAGAGTGAGGAAGAGGAGACGGAGAGGGAGAGCAGAGAGAGGCGAGAGATCTGATGATGGAACGTAGAGAGGGAGAGAGAGAGGGAGGACGAGAGAGGAGAGAGAGAGGGGAGAGGAGATGAGATGAGGAGGAAGAGAAGAAGGAGGAGAGGCGATGCAGAGAGAGAGAGAGGAGATGACGGAGATGGGGGAGAGATTGAGAGTGAGGGCGGAGAGAGAGGAGGGGGGGGAGAGGAAGCGATGGAGAGGAAGGGAGGGGAGGGAGAGGGAGAGAGAGAGAGGTGGAGAGAGGTGAGAGAGGGAAGGAGGGAGAGACGAGACGAGAGAGAGGAAGTGGAGAGACGTGGAGAGATAGGAGAGAGAGGGAGAAGAGAGAGGAGGAGGAGAGAGACGAGAGGAGAGAGAGAGAGAGGGCGAGGGAGGCGAAGAGGGAGGGCGAGGAGGAGGTAGAGAAGAGAGAGGAGGGGAGAACTGGGAGGAGAGGCGTTGACGTGGAGAGGAGAATGAGAAGGGGAGAGAGAGATGGAGGCGAGGGATGAGGAGAGAAGGGGAGAGGGAGAGAAGAGAGGGAGGAGACGATGAGAGAGAGGAGATGAGAGCGGAGAGAGGGGAGAGGGGAGAGAAGAGAGTGAGAGAGGAGAGAGAAAGATCCGGGAGAGAGGGGAGAGGGACGCGCAGGGAGAGGAGAGATGAGAGCGAGCGAGAAGAGAGAGGGGGAGAGGACGCAGGGGAGAGAGAGGATGCGACGGGAGAGGGGGAGGAGTGAGGAGGAGGAGCTTGGAGAGAGGGGACAGAGAGGAGAGGATGGAGATGAGAGAGGACTGAGAGAGACTGAGAGGAGAAGAGGGAGAGAGGGAGGAGAGAAGGAGACGAGTGATAGAGAGGACAGAGAGAGAGAGATGGGAAGGAGAGGAGAGAGAGAGAGAGAGAAGAGAGGAGGGGAGGGGGTTGAGAGAGAGCGGAGGAGAGGAGGCAGAGGAAGGATTGCTGGAGGAGGACGAGAGAGAGGAGGGTGGAGACTGGAGGAGAAGAGGAGAGAAGGTCGAGAAGTGAGAGGAGAGGAGGGAGAGATGGAGTGGGGAGACGAGGAGAGGAGACGAGGAGTAGAGAGACGGGGGCGAGAAGGAGGACAGAGTAGCGAAGTCTAGGGGAGAGAGAGGGGAGAGGAGTGAGGGAGAGAGAGAGTGAGAGGGGGGAGGGAGGAAGAGGGGGGAGAGAGGAGAGAGAAAGGAGAGGCGGGGAGAGGAGAGGAGAGAGAGGGTGTGGAGATGGTGAGGACGGAGGATGGGAGAGAAGAAAAGGGCAGAGGAGGAGGGAGAGGAGGGAGTAGAGCGAGAGAGATGAGCGAGAGGAGAGCGACGAGGAGTGAGGAGGAGAGAACGAGGAGGGAAGGGGAGAGAGGAGAGGTGAGGAGAGTGGAGAAGAGAAGAGGAGATAGTTGAGGAGGGAGGAAGGAGGAGGAGTGAGACGAGAGGAGAAGAGAGGAAGATGGAGGAGAGAGTGAGGCCGAGGGAGGAGGAGGAGAGAGGGAGGGAGGAGGGAGAGAGAGCCTCGGGAGAGAGAGAGAAAGAGGGAGGGACTCGGAGATGAGGGGGTTGAGGAGTGAAGATGAGGGGACGAAGGAGGGCTGAGGAGGGGAGAGAGAAGGGAGTGAGCGAGAGGGAGGAGAGGAGGAGGGAGAGGAGGAGGGGAGAACAGAAGAGGCGGAGAGATGGGTCCGATGAGGATGACGAGGGCGAGATGAGAAGGAGAGGGATTGCCCGAGACGGAGAGGATTGAGGAGAGTGAGAGGACGAGAGAGAGGAGAGCGGAGAGAGCAGGGAGAGAGAGAGGAGGGGGGGGAGAGGGGAGAAGATGGGAGAGAGGGGAGAGTGAAGATGGATGGAGAGGAGAGATGAGAGCAGAGAGAGAGAAGGTGAGAGGAGAGAGGAGAGCGGGGAGGGGAGGGGGAGCGAGGAGAGAGAGAGAGAGAGAAACCGGAGAGAGGGGGGGGAGGAGGAGGAGAGGAGAGAAGAGATGAGGAGAGAGAGGTGGGAGGAGAGAAAGGAGATAAGGAGGGGGGAGGATAGAGCGATGAAGAGGAGGAGAGACAGAGAGACGACCTGAGGGAGGGACAGGAGAGGCGAGAGAGTGAGATGGACGAGGGGGGGAGAGGAGAGGATGGAAGAGACGAGAGGGGAGAGAAGAGGGAGAAGAAGGGGAGATTTTTCTGGGTGAGGGGAGTGAGATGTGGAGAGGAGAGTGAGGAGGGAGGTGTGTGAGAGAGAGAGAAGAGGAGAGGAGCGAGGGAGACGACGAGACGGACGAGAGAGCGGGAGAGGGAGGATGAGAGAGAGAGGTGAGAGGGAGGGGGAGACGGAAGGCGGGAAAGGATTGGAGGGAGGATGAAGCGAGGGGAGAGGAGGGCGAGGGAGAGGGGAGTGAGGAGCCAGAGGGGGCGAAGGGAGGCGGAGAGAGATGAGAGGAGGAGGAGAGGAGAGAGAGAGAGAGAGAGAGAGAGAGAGAGAGAGAGAGAGAGAGAGAGCCCTCAGCTCACCGACAGCGGCAGTGGTGTAATTCGCCGCGGCGAGAGCCTTGGCGAAGGTGACCTCCTCGGGCGGCAACCCCACGCGACTGGCCACGTGCACGATGACCGGCGGCGTCCCTTCCTCGCCAACCAAACCTGGAATAAGCGTAACAGAAAGGTAATAAATAGGTTTCCTGACAGGTAATAATAGGGTTTCGTACTACGGAAAATACCGAGTACTTATCCGATTAAGAATAAGATAAAAAAAATTAATCAAAATTAATATTATCATTGTCTTTTTTATTTAATGACAACTATAATTATAAGTACAATAATAATCAGTGTTATTGTTTATCATTATCATTATCATCAGTATTACCATTATCATCACCATCATTATCAATTTCATGTTCATTATTACCATTATTATTATTATTATTAATATTATTATCAATATTATTATTACCATTATTATTATCACTTTTGTAATTATCTTCAGTATTATCATTATTATCATTAATATTACAATGATCATCATCATATCATTACTATCATTACCATCAGTACTACCACCATTATCATGACTATTATTATCATTATCATTACAACGACTATCATCATGGCTATCACTATTATTATTACTATCATTATCACTATGGCCATCACTATCATTATCATTACTATCATTATAAGTGTCCATATCATTATTATTAGGGCCATCACTATCATTACCCTTACTATCATTATGACTATCACCATCATTATCATTATGACTATCACCATCACTATCATTATGACTATCACCATCATTGTCATTATGGCCATCACTATCATTATCACTACTATCATTATCAATGTCTATCAGTATGTTTTTATCATCATAACTAAAAAGCACTTTATTTTACCATATCGCGCGGGGTATCGTCCGGTCAGCAATGCAGCTCGACTCGGGGTACACATTGAGGCTGCAGCTAAGTGGTGGGTCAGCCTCACTCCTTCATCACTCAGCCTGTGTTAAAGAGTAGCGTGATTAATGCCTTTACTAATGGTCCTTGGATATCCGAATATCTGATCATTCTTGAGCCTTTTTACTGTGACTAAATGCATCTTTTGATCTCGTTTTGGGGTGGGGGAAGGGGGAATGTATCTACAAATACGAAAATATGCCTTGCTGTATTACTCTGAGAAATGGGTCTAATCTAGCGGGGATTCACCTATCAATGTTTGGCGTCTTGATGGTCGTGTTCCCGTAGCAGCCGAGGTCCCCGATGCCCAGGTCGTCCGCCACCAGAATCACTACGTTGGGCCTCCTCTTCTGCGTTTCCCCAGCTGTCAGGCACGCCGACACGAGCGCCAGCGAGAGCACCATCCATCTCCTGGAGGATTCATGTGGCGCCATCGGGTGGGAAGTCTGGGCCCTCGACACGTTTCTGTTAGGATGGGGCGTCGAGCCGATGATGGGCAGTGATCTCCAACAGGGAAGGATTTTTGCTTCTCTATTTTGGAAATACATATAGATACGCACGAACGCGCGCGCACACACACACACACACACAGCACACACACACACACACACACACACACGCACACACACACACACACAACACACACACACACACACACACACACACATATATATATATATATATATATATATATATATATATATATATATATATATATATATATATCCATATATATGTATAACTATTATTATTATTATTCAATAGCCATTCAATCCACTGCAGGACACAGGCCTCTCTCAGTTCATTATTGAGAAGTCATTTGGAAGTCTCACCCTTGCCTGATTGGATCCCCTTCCTAATCAACCGCGGTCCGGCGGGCTACCACTTGAGCCACGGCGGCGACTTTCCCTACGACGCCTGCGTTTGACTCGCCGTGAGACCAGATTCGAAGCAGCAATCAGAGTGCAGGCATTTTGCAACTGCCGCGACGGGAATTGAATTCAGGTTCACAAGGGTAGGAGTCCAATGTTCTACCTCCCTTTTATATATATACATACTTAAAAATTATATATATATATAAAAAAAAATATATATATATATAATAAAAAATTGTAATGATATATATAATTGGTAAATATAATAAATTTTAAATTAAATTTTAATTTATATATTTAAAATGAATTTTATAGAATATATAATATTATAATATATATAATATACAAAATTTGGGATATATATTAAATTATAATGTTTGATAATATAATATAAAAAATAATAAAATATATAATAAAACATATATAATAATTAAAAAATTAATATATTATATATAGATATTTTAATATATATAATAAAAAATATAAAAATATAAAAAATATATATATATTAAATATTATATATTAAATAAATAAATATAATATTAAAATTATATACTAATTTTTTTTTTTAATATATATATATAAATATTATATAATATATGTTTTTTTATATATATAAAAGGGAGGGAAAAAAAAAAGGGTCCTACCCTTGGAACTGAATTCAATTCCCGTCGCGGCAGTTTTCAAAATGCCTGCACTCTGAGGCTTTGAATCTGGTTCAGGCGAAATTTAAACGCAAGGGGGGGGCCCCCCCCTCGGGG
>NC_051396.1:44501430-44503930 GCF_015228065.2 Penaeus monodon
AATAGAGCAGAATGAGGAGCTGCGTGACAACTTGAAAGAGGAACATGGTCTTGTGGCAGAAGTACTGGAAGCAGGAGAAACACAAGAGCAACAGCTGAAGTTTGCTGAGGAATCTCTCTTCACAGCCAAAACTGCACAGGATGTTTTTGTGGCCATTAATGATGCAGAGATTGTCCAATCTGAAGCAGAGACTTGGATTGAGAAATGTGATGAACTCTTCCAAGATGCTAATCCTGTGCACAGGTCTATCAAAGTAAAGGATACTTATTCGTTTGTAATAATATTCATGACATCTATATTTAAGATACTAAATGCTCCAGTTTTATAATAATTTTCAGCCGAGAAAGTTTAATCTTGTTAAAAAGATTGTTTATGGGCAGATTCGAGCAGCTACAAGAAAGGCACTCAGGATGGTGAGACATGAGACAAATTTAGAGCCTGCGATTACTCTGAGAGATGTCGATGCAATGTCAACAAGTAGTCGTGGAATGACACCAGTCACCATTTCTGGTGTGCACAATGCTTGCTCCCACGACATACTAATAGGAGGGGCATTTCCACTAACGGTAATTGGTATTTTTTAATGTTCCTTTGAAGTCATTTAGTAATATCTCATAAAACATGTGAGTACACAGAATCAAAAGTCAGATAAAAAACATTGCATTACTTTGATATGATCCTTTACAGAAAAATGAATAAGTAAGAATAATCTTTCATTTATCATTTGATAATGTAGACAGTAATAAATATGAATGGTGAAACAATAATTAGAGAAGTACTATGATTGTAATTATTGAAAAAAATAGTTGCTTCTGGTTTTTCCCCTTAAAGAAATGAGAAACTTTTTGTAAACCTATAAACCAGATTTTTTTTTTTTTTTTTAAGATGATGCAAATGCAAACATTTACATATACATGATAAACTGATTGACTGGTATTCCAAAGAAAATTTTAATTTATGATCAGTAAGTAAATTATATTTTTTCTGGTTATAACAGTAATCCTATCAAGAGTAGACAGTGCAAGGAATCAAGTTGAAGATTAAAACACCATTTATAACATTTCCACTGAGTTAAAAGTAAAAAAGAAATATTAAAGATAGATATATAATAGTTTGTAAATTTTAACTGTTCAAGGTAGTCTAGAGATAGTTGTGATATTGTGAAGACATGAATTGGTTGCAGTATGAGATTGACTTTTTTTTCCATTAGGCAACCATAATTGTTGTCCATACAGTATCCCATCTGCATGAATAAATTTTCACCACATTTTTATTCTACATTAGACTACAGTCAGACACAGTTTATATTTGCATCTCCACCCCAGCTAAAAATCCATTATCCCATGGATGTCCAAATCAATTAGATAAGGAGGGTTGCTAACTAAAAAACTAATGTTTGTGGTGAAAATACTAAAAATTTGAACTATCTAAATACATGAGGAAGAATGAATCTTGTCAGTGAAAGTTGTCATAATCAGAAAAAAATAAATAAATAAAAAATAAATAAATAAATAATTACCCAAAATTATGATCCAAGGATTTGAAAGTTATATGTATATAGAGATTACTGGTAATGACTACAAATTAGTCTAAGTTTGTTCAACAGGCTGAGATGCTCCAACAGGTAGATGATGATGTGAGAAGCCTCCTACAGGCAGGAAAGGTGTTTGCAGTAATGCAGGAGCAAGGCCGGGTAAGGTCTGCCCGTATAACCCTCCAACATGACAGGGTTTACCTACATCACCTTAGGAGGCAGAACCCACCGGTATATGCCCAAACACTTCAGGTAAGAATGTCAGTGTATTTAACCCTTCTGTTCTGTCCTGTCAATTAATATGTATATAGGTGACGGTGGTTCCCCCATCAATTAGCATTTTGTGAGTTCTGGAATGGTTAACCCTCTGCATGTTATTTCATCATGTGTTCATCAGCAACGTTGGTGATCCCTAGTGATACATAACTGATTGACCACCAAATCTTTAAACCATTGTGAAATCTAAAATATTAATTGAATTCTAACTTAACTGTACTTTATAAAACCCTGTTTAAAGTGCATAACACTCTTGCTAATCTGAGGTTGTACCATCAATATGGTTGTAAATTAATTAGAAATCATGCAGTACAATGTTTATTTCATTCCTTACTGGATTGGTAGACCATATCAGTGTTGCCAGTACCTTAGATATCCTGCCAGTGTGCCAAAACACAGATGACTAATTTATGTATATGACAGTAACAGAAAATGTAGAAAAAATTATTGAGACAAATTTGAAATGTTTAATGAAACTCTGTGGTGCTATTGACCATTGACCATTTATGTAGATTCTGTAGAAAACACAATTAAACAAAACCTATACATTGTTCTTGACAGTTACAGGTGCCTACCTGTTGTAACCTTGCTCTCAAGATACATCCATTTGTGTATGTTGTGTCTTTAGATTGTCTTGGAAAGGTCAACATATATAAAACCTGTAATATTAGACCAACTAGAATGGTTTCT
>NC_051396.1:44508930-44516430 GCF_015228065.2 Penaeus monodon
TCCATGCAGTAAATGTAACTTTCTGTAGGATGTGAATTTATAAGCAAATGAATAAATGATAATTTTCCCATTTCTGGTCATTGATAACCTTTGAATTTTTTTTTTTACAAACTATAGTAATTAGTGTTTGGTAAAAATAATTGATTCCCTCTCCTTCCAACCGTTCTCTCTCTCTCTCTCTCTCTCTCTCTCTCTCTCTCTCTCTCTCTCTCTCTCTCTCTCTCTCTCTCTCTCTCTCTCTCTCTCTCTCTCTCTCTAGCCTCCGGGCTAGTACAGTGGTAACGTGTCAGCCTCTCATCCGAGGGGTCGGCGGTTTGCGCCCCGCCCAGGCGCGAGAAGTTGCAACTGTCGCCTGGAGGTTACTGCTGTGGCTGGGCACCACGGCGGGCAAGGACTTGGTTCAGCCGAGTCAGCAGCAGCTGACACACGTGAGCAAAAATCAGGTAGACAGTATGTCACACCAAGAATATCCATTGTAACAAATGGAAACAAAACCAAACTTTAATAAACTCTCTCTCTCTCTCTCTCTCTCTCCTCTCTCTCTCTCTCTCTCTCTCTCTCTCTCTCCTCTCCTCTCCTCTCCCTCTCTCTCTCTCTCTCTCTCTCTCTCTCTCTCCCTCCCTCCCTCCCTCCCTCCCTCCCTCCCTCCCTCCCTCCCTCCCTCCCTCCCTCCCTCCTCTCTCTCCTTCTCTCTCCTCCTCTCTCTCTCCTCCTTCTCTCTTCCTCCTTCTCCCTCTCTTCCTTCTCCCATTCCTCCCTCTCCCTCTTCTCCTTCTCCCTCTCTTCCATCTCCCATTCCTCCTCCTCACCCTTCATCCTCCTCCTCCCCCTCCCCCACCCCCCTACCCTTTTCTCACATAAACAAACAAAGACACACACACACACACACACACACACACACACACACACACACACACACACACACACACACACACACACACACACACACACACACACACACACACACACACACACGTACATGTGTATATATTGGTACATTATACTTTGAGAGGATTTTTTTTTTTCTTTTACACATGCTCAAAGGGAAGTAAAAGGGGTATCTGTATACAATATATATTTCTTCAGTTTGCATTCTATTTACAATGCACAAATAACACATTAACCCACTGTGTACACTTTCTACACATGAAGACAATGAAACTTATTTACATCACAGTGATAGCTTATTTTGTAAGTATATGATGTCTAATAAAGTAAGTCACATGGCATTACATTTATTATGTGCAGAAACAGAAATCATTTGAAAGAGGGAAGATCCTTTTTCTTTGGGAAATGAACAGACTTAATAAACTAAGAAACTAAATTTATCATTTGCATCAAAGATCAAAGACTAGACAATAATACATTGAATGGTGTCAGGTAATTACATCATCTACTGTCACTTTTTGTGAATTTTGTTCGCATAGGCGTCTCCACAAGTGCTCAGCCACCAAGGAGCCGATTAGTAAACCTGCGCCTCCTCAACTTATTTCCCCTTCCTTGTTCTTGAAAAGAGAAAATTCTAATATTGATTTTCTTCTTATTGTTGTTGATTTATGATTAATATGAAGTTATTAATAATACTAATAGCAATAAAAATGGGATCTTACCAAAAATCAAGGAAAAGGGTAAACAGGTGAGCTAGATACGACTAGTGATTGACTCTTTGGTGATTAAGTACTTGCAGAATTATGTATGTGTGAAGACAATCAATAAACAGAAAGACACAGTGGATATCGCATATATTCTTGTCACTCTGGCAACACTGGGTCAAATAAAAGTATATCATATACTTCAAATAAATCCTAAAAATATTTAAACTTTTGTATTCCTTTTATAGCCGATATGATCATGCATAAATAATTAAACAATTATTGCAAAAACGTAATGAAGACTTTACAAGTATTTTAATGTGGGGGCAGGAAGTATTTCTGAGGGAATATAGACTTGACACACAATGATTTTCAAGTCCAGTGAAATATTTAAATTTTAACAATTACCATTACATTAAAAAAATAATGAAGTAACTTATTAAACATTACTTTCTGCTCAAGATAAAATAAAAATTGTAAGAAAATAAAAGAAGGAAAATATGTTATGATCTGTAAATAAAATTCAGTAGAGGATACTCACTAGAACAGTTTTTCATAATGACTACTAAAATATTACTGAATAATCAGTGTACTATAGATGGTTGAAATGGTTACAACTCTCCAAAGAAATGGTATACTGCAGCCAAAATTAATCTTATACCTAAACTTTTATAGTATAGTATGAATCTAGTTCAACATTTCTTTTAAGGTATGTCATCCCAAAACCTTTTTTTTTCTCTCTTTGTCTCAGAGTCTACAAAACAGACTATAGTTTTAAAAAATCTTGCATTACAATTGCTCGGACACTTCATGTTCTCAAGTTTGTGCAAATGTGCAGAAGTAATGCATGAGAATAGGTATTATGAATGCTTTGGCACACCAAGTAATTAGTAGATTAATGTATTCTCTTCAGCTACAGTAGATTATGGAAGCTAAGTATTTTATTGCTAGATTATCCATATCATCACTGTCAAGAAAGTATGAGGAATAATGAAGAAAACATTCTTTAGAAAGGGTCATCTACATTTTCCCCAACTAATTATTGTTACAACAGAGCATTGGTAGACTACTCTATAATAAATCTACCCAATGAATATCTGGATGACAGAAAGCTTTATGACTACATATGATCTTTGGGCTGCTGGCCCTCACAGAAGACTCTCAGACTTGTGTACAACTTACTGCTAACTTGCAGCTAAACTAATAACTATCTATTACTTATATAAATTTCATTACTCTCAAGATATATTTTATAGTAAATATCTAGTAAGTTGCTGGTACATGTTATTAATGGAAAGAGAGAAAAGAATACTTGCTCCCTGCAAAGAGTGTGATGGATTTTTTTTCCCCTGGGTGGATATTTACTTACTGGGTGTTTATTGAGAAGAATTATTACAAATTTAAAACTGAACAATTTACAAGCAGGTGGATTCAAAAGATTTATAGAAGCCAACCCTAAATATATTTTAAAAGGCAAAAGTGATCTACAACTCTCATTACATTCACACTATTTCATTAGAATGAGAATATGAATAGATGTAGAAAATTAAGAAAAATAAATAACTCATTGCAATAAAAAAATAACTATGCGAATCATGCATATAGTTACCAGCAATAAATAAGATAGGAATAATAGGGATAATATTCACAATGATTTAGTGGTAGTATTTATAAAAAAATATATACATCTAAGATCAGACTTAAAACTGACAAACACTAACATCCAAGTAAAAGTGATAAGGCAGTTACCACTTACCTACATAAAATGTATTCAGTAATAACCATACAAACATAATATACATTGGTCTGAAGTCAAAAAAGTAATTCTTCACTGCATTATAATGTACAAGTACTCATGAACAGGTGAATAATCAGAAGAAAACTAAAACGGTGGAATTAAACACCTTTTTCCATCTAAAATAAATAAACAAATAACGTATACCTTTCAATAACAATATTATTTCTCAGAAAATTTTACTGCATAATTCTAATGTCTAAAGACTTTCTGAGTAATAATTACTAATCCTCACTCAAATTGTCAACTGATTATCACTTTCATGTGAAAAAATGAAGTTAACAATGATAAGGTAAGTGTTGTTTCAAGAATTAGAAGCCAAAACACAGAAATTATTATTAATATATAATATAATAACATTATTTGTCATAAGAATCATCATTTAGGATTAGTGTATTAGGTTTCGGTTTTCATATTTATTCTGTAAAATAACTGTATACATGAATTTATTTTTAATAAACTGTATGGTAAGTCCTGATTGTATTAGTATATTTTGTCATTTATACAAAATGATACATTGAATTTTTTGGGGGCTCTTGATGATGGTAAAAGAAAGGCATTATCTTATAATCAGCACCTTTACAAAACTAAAAATAGTTCACTTCTTTGGCTATTTTATATGCATTTCAACTGAGAAGTCACAGTGCTGTAAATGGCAGAATGAAAGGTAGCTATATGTACTCAAGACCCATTACAATACTAAATCCCTAACCCCCCCAATCCCTTGCCCGTTGTTGTCGTGGGGGGGCTTAGGAGGCGGAGACTGGGACCCAATGATGGGGAACTCCCCAACCTTGGGACTCAGCCCTCGACTCAACTAATTTTGCATGGTCTTTATTTTCCTTCCACCTTCGTTCTGTCCCTCCCCAAAACCCCTTTCTACTACCCAAACCCTCCTAAGGTGGTAAAGAGCCGTGCTGAAAGGATGAAAGGCTGACTTTGTGCCAGTCCTAAAGGGCCCTGAGGGAGCCATGGGCCCACGTATTCCCCTGATTTAGTTATCTAGCCCTTACCCCTCAAGGGGACCCTGAGGGGTGGACTGTTTATCCCCAACATAATCCAGGCTTACCATGGCCAATAATGAAAAAAACTTATCTCCACTATTAGGGGCAATGAGGCTTGCCCCTTTATCAAATAGCCCCAAAGATGTAAACTCATCCGATTCCCTGACCCAGGCTCTCCTTTGACCACGGCTCCGAACACTGCAACAACTACCCCCTCATCAATGCCTACTAGTACAGTAGCCAACAACCAATCCTTAAGGAACATTTCCACTTTCCCACCCCACGCTCAACTTCATCACCTCTACCCCCACAACCTCCAACATCAACCACCCCACCTCCCTTATTAATACCTTACAGCCTTATTGCCCACCTCCCCATACCCCTACCTCCCTCAACACTACTCCTTGTCACGCACCCGCCCTTCGACTACCCCTATCACTACAACAATATTGAATCCCTCTTCAGCGCAGCCAATGGGACCGATTTTTTCGTGATCCCTCCCAGCTCCCTACTCTGACAACACCCTTCTCTTCCAACATGTCCCCAAAAAGCAAGTAGGTAAAGTCTCTTTCCGTAGCCGACCCGACCGCTCCCGTCTTGTCACAGTAACATCCGAAAACCAAGCTATAGCATTAACAAAACTAACAGACTATATGGTAACCCCATCCTTCAAAACCCCCACCCAACCCTTAATAGTTTGCCCCGGAACATTTTCAATCCCCCCACAAATTGCCCAATCTATGACAAGATTGGTCAGATTGGGGAGAAGACCTACTTGCCTGTCTCACAGACTATGATGCAACGTCATTACAATGCTACTCCATTCCCCCAGAGGTAATCGAAAGAAACCCACTAACATAGCCAAATTACCTTCCGTAGACATGACCTTCCCTTTTAACGCTATATAGAGGAGAATCCCTCCCTGTTCGTCCATACCAACCTCCTCCACGTCAGTGCCAAAATTGTTGGGGTCTAGGACACCCAGCCAAACATTGCCGTTCCCCAGCCAGATGCCCACTATGTGCCCACTGGCCATACCCGATCTAACTGCCCTGCACAATCACGCACATGTGCCAACTGTGGCGGCCCCCATAATGTATTTTATAGGGGGTGTCCCACCTACAAATTTGAGTCTGAGGTAGCAACTCTCAGATTCAAACTTGGACTCACACTACTGAAGCCCGACAAGAAGCACGTTTGACGTGGTTTTCTCTCTTACTCCTTACTCCAGTAATACGGGCCCCTTCTACCAATTCTCCTAAAAACCCCCCCTCCTACATCTAAACCCCCCTCTTCTACCTCCTACCTTCCCCAGTCAAACTCTTTGCCTCCTAAATCCAGACACTCCAATCTCTACTACAGATATCTCAAACACACCACAACCCCAACACCTTCCCCTCTCCCTCCTCGCACTACCCGTACAGACAGAACAAACGTTCCCCCCCTTTCCCCTAACACACAATCACCTCCACCTTCCTTTACTCCTTTGCTTGAGACACCAGTCCTCCCCTTCCCCCCCTCACAAGAACCTATATTCCCCCAAAACTCCCAAACCAACTCAGAAGAAGAAAACCCTTGAAAATATTCAAGATTACCTAATGAAACTGACACTCAAACCCCCAAATCTTACAACTCCTGCTCCTTCCACACTCCAAGTAACTGCTGATATCCATCCTCCTCCTAACGATATCCCCCCTACACCCAATCCTCCTACCCCCTCCCAACACAGCCCATCCCACAGCGGTTTCCGCTCCCACAGACCTGACCTTCGTCATATTCCTCTTATAGTCCATCTATTTGCCTTCAAGAGACCTTTCTAACACATCCTCCAATACCATCCCAATTATCATTTTCTCATCCATACTTATCAATCAGAAACACCTTATGTCACACCTCCCTTTCAAAAACCCAAAGTCCCTTGCCAGTTATCCGTATCTTCCTTGTTTTCCCTTTGTAATGTTTCCCCCTTTCAATCCCACACATCCTATTATCGTGCCCACGTTTTGAAACAACCCGTACCTCTGCTTTCCCCCATCTATCCTCCCTTCACCGACCTCCCAACCTATCAGACATCCTTTCAGAATCCCACACCTTCTGCTTCAACAACCTATTCTCTTTCCTCAAACGTATACATATCCTTCATCTAATCTAACTCCTTACCACACCCGACCCTAACCCTTTCACTCACCAATTCCTTTGCCCAGCTTAGACAACTAATCACTAACTCAACCACCCTTCCCAAACATTAACTATAGTGCTACATGACCTTAGATGTCTAGCACATTTCTCTTGCTTTTAACCATTAACCATTAACTAAATCCCTAACTCATTACTACTGGAATATATAGACAAATAATAATAAATGCAGAAGAATAATGGGACTCTACATAGCATCAGCATTCCTTTCACACTGTTACCTCATATATATAATAATAATAATAATACAAATATATATATGAGTTCTACTACAGTGAAGTGTAGAAATCATGCATCATGTAATGAATTAATGAAAAGAAACAAACACAATATTATGAATTGAGTTCATTAAATCTAGTCACTCTATTTTATAACTATTAACAACCTTCATCAATCAGCCAGCAGTGTTTTTATTTGTTCTTATTAGCTTGAATATGTGAATACTGTAATTGGTAAAACAATTGAACAATGATATATAAATTCATTAAATATTTTTACTGATTAAAGATATTTGTGGGAAGAGTAACCAAGGTTAAGATTTTTAAAATTATCTTTTTTATTAGTAACATTAACAAAAATCATTATTTAAGGTTTTATGTCATTTATACGTTTAAGCATCAGATTCTGTAAAATATCATTATTCACAATATCAGATTCTCTTCCACTAATATTCTACTATATTTTACATAAAAAATCTAATGTCATCAAATTATGAGATTCCTCAATATAAATAGGTACACATACACAAAAATTATCAGCAAAAGAAAATATAAATATAATTTATTATTCCTTGCATCTAGTTACAAGAATTTCATATAGTATCTTGACTACAAGAGTGAGCTGTAAACTGATTATATCTCATATGTACACTAGATACTAGATACTAGATCATCATCATTTAACGGTAGGTTCA
>NC_051396.1:44523930-44531430 GCF_015228065.2 Penaeus monodon
ATATAATTTGGCCTTATTTTCCCCCGTTGCCTACTTTTGTGAATTAGTAAATTCTCGACTTGTAAATATCTGTAAGTTTCAAGCACTTAGGAAGAGTAATAATAAGGCAGACGGAGTTGGAATGAATACACGGCTTTATGATACAAACAGAAAACAAAACAAAACAAGACAAAACACACACAAGTGGCCACAAGGCCATTTGTCTTGAATAGTCCCGTTAAGATGATGAAAACAAATAAAATATATAAAATAGATACATACGCCAAACAAAATGACACAAAATATACAAGTTAGTTCCGATGCAAGAACTAGAGTGAACCTCTTGAGTAACTTACCATTGCGAAAACTTGATGACGATGAAGTCTTGATGAATAAATTATTTCTCGCCAGTGTTACTGTCGCTTCGCCAACATGACGATCCTGGAAATACCAAAAAATATATGAAACATTAATTGCATAGGAGACTACTGCCTAGTTAGATATATGAACACAAGTAAAAAAAATTGTATTTCGATACATTAATTCATAAATTACATAGGTAAATACTATCAAGTACGATATATGAACACACGTAAAACGTGTTTATTTCGATACATGAATTCATAGGCAAATACAACCTAGTTCGATATACATAATTCATAATCTAAATTTAGTTAACAAAATCCACGTATTGAAAACCACTCCCCAAAAGCGAAGGAATATGTCTTTCGGGTACTAGCAAATTAAATGCTGTGCCAGTGATCTAAGAAACAGCACTTCGTACCAAATAGTGCTGTTACAGTGCATTATTCAGTCCGCGACTACCCACGTATAGTGAACGATCGATGTCTGGCTGACCGTTTCGCATGGATATTTTTGTTTACCTCTTCGGCGTGTGTGTGTGTGTGTGTGTGTGTGTGTGTGTGTGTGTGTGTGTGTGTGTGTGTGTGTGTGTGTGTGTGTGTGTGTGTGTGTGTGTGTGTGTGTGTGTGTGTGTGTGTGTGTGTGCGCGCGCGTGTGCGTGCGTGCGAGTGTGCGTGCGTGCCACTCTCTCTCTCTCTCTCTCTCTCTCTCTCTCTCTCTCTCTATATATATATATATATATATATATATATACATATATATATATATATATATATATATATACACACATACATATACATATATATACATATACATATACATACATACACACACACACACACACACACACACACACACACACACACACACACACACACACACACACACACACACACACACACACACACACACACTAACACACACACACATATATATATATACATATATATTTATATACACACACACATATAAACACATATATGAATATTGTGGATTCTAATCACAGGAAAAGACGACCTTTAAAATACATTTTATTTACAAGTACAACTACATAGGCCTACCCTGACATTCACAGCCGAACGTACGGTGGCAACAACGGATAAATATAGCAAATACGAGGAACAGGAATGATAACAATGGTAAAAAGGTCGAGAGAAAATACCACAAGTTCAATTTTCTCGGGTTTTCTTTGTTGTGCTTCCTTTTCCATATATAGCGTAGGTATACTGTTTGTATGTATACTGTGTGGTGTACTTATTCTATATGGAGGACACTTGTAAAATAGCCCGCGAGAACAACTCTGTGTGTGTGTGTATGTGTAACCCAGCTTTATATATGTGATGTTGCTGAAATGTGTATGCCAATGTTATTCTATTTATCTGTTATATTCTACATGACTTGCGTAATCTTATGTATTGTCACATGCCTATATTCCCACACACACACACATACATATAAGTGTGTCCATTGCTTTACCTGTTTGTTCGTCTCTCGTTGCCACACTAGACATTCCACACATCTTCTACAACGCTCTAATTTCGCCTTTGCTCTTTACTTCACCCGTTTTCATTCATATTTTAATTTCTTTCGCTTTTACGTTTCTAGGTCTGGGTTCATTCTTTGCTGTTGTTGTTTTTTTCTACCTGGTTTTCTTGTTAGTTTTATCTTTCATCTAAATGTCTTCTTCCACAATCTTTTTCTTCTCTCTCTTTCTCTCTCTCTCTCTCTCTCTCTCTCTCTCTCTCTCTCTCTCTCTCTCTCTCTCTCTCTCTCTCTCTCTCTCTCTCTCTCTCTCTCTCTCTGTCAGTATAGGTGTTCATTTGCAGTTTATGAGTTGCCTAACTAGATTCTCACTCGTACGTATCTTGTATTACCGCCGCCTGAGGATGCTCTTCCCTCAGCGCCGCTCGCTCGCTCGCATTCTGTGACGCCGCCTGAAGACGGATTTCCTTCAGCGCCGCCCGTTCACGTAGTTCTGAAGCCCGAGAATATCGCAGTCTCGGCATACGTTAGCACTCATATAACTAGCAAATCTCGATACTGATATACACACCGCGTCACACAGTACTTGCGTCGTGTTTACGTTTCTCACGATATTTGATTATGATGGGGACCATCATTTAGAAACCAGGGAGATATGTAACCCAGCTTTATATATGTGATGTTGCTGAAATGTGTATGCCAATGTTATTCTATTTATCTGTTATATTCTACATGACTTGCGTAATCTTATGTATTGTCACATGCCTATATTCCCACACACACACACATACATATAAGTGTGTCCATTGCTTTACCTGTTTGTTCGTCTCTCGTTGCCACACTAGACATTCCAATGTTGTGTTGTCTATCCCCTTCCACAGAGCTATGCATTGTTGTAACAGTACCTTTCATCACCAATGATTGTCATATGTTAAGCACGTGATCTATGCCCATCTTTAGACCACTGTAGGAGATGGCAGGTCAGACTCCCTGCGGGGAGCCAAGGAGCAACACCTCGCTCCTTGGCGCAGCCGTACTCCATCATAATATATAATAAAAGGAGTCATTACATCTTGGTCGTCTACCTTACACCCTAAGCTCGCCACCTACCATACTCTTGTAGAGCCCATCATTCCGGCTCTTACAGTGTGTGTGTGTGTGTGTGTGTGTGTGTGTGTGTGTGTGTGTGTGTGTGTGTGTGTGTGTGTGTGTGTGTGTGTGTGTGTGTGTGTGTGTGTGTGTATGTGTGTGTGTGTGTGTGTGTTTGTGTTTCCGTGTGCGTATGTGTGTTTCCGTATGCGTGCGTGTTTGCGTGTTTCCGTGTATGTTTGCGTGTTTTCGTGTGTGTTTCCGTGTGCGTGTGTGTGTTTCCGTGCGTGTGTGTTCCCGTGTGTGTGTGTGTGTGTGTGTGTGTGTGTGTGTGTGTGTGTGTGTGTGTGTGTGTGTGTGTGTACGTGTGCGTGAGTGTGTTTCCCTGTGCGTGTGTTTCCGTATGCGTGTTTGTGTGTGCGCTAAAGAATAATTTTACCGTGCTATTTAATGCTGTTTTATTTCCTATCCTGAAATAGGCGAAACTATCAAAGAAAAAGAAAAAAAACTTAATTTATGGAATTCCGCAGTACTGAGGTAGCTCATGCAACAATTTACCAAAGTAACATGCAAAGTTGAGCAGTTTCGAAAAAGTAAGTATCCCTTTTTCTTACTGTACATTCTGAACTGTACTGTATTTTACTAAGAAAAATCCAGTTAAGAAAAAAGGACTTTTCTGAGTAAAATACACATTTTTTGTACAAAATTTATGATTTCTAAAAGGGGGGGGAAGATGAACATGCTTGCAAAACAGTAAAGATTAGTAAATTCAATAAGATTTTGATCAGATGTAGTTTCAACAGAATTTGTTAATTTCTGTAATTAAAATAACTATATAATTACGTTTTATGAAGGCGGCTGCAACTATTCTCTTTGTCGATTCTTGTTTAAAAACATTTTTGGCGGCAACATCGCATAAAGTGTAAATCGGTAAAACACTGACTTCCATTCTAAGAGCTGGCAAACTCTATCACTTTTCGAATATAACCTAATCCAAAATACAGACAGACACAAACACAAACAAACAAACACACACTCGCTCGCTCGCTTACTCGCTCACTCACTCACTCCCAAAACACACACACACACACACACACACACACACACACACACACACACACACACACACACACACACACACACACACACACACACACACACACACACACACACACACAACTTGTTGCTTTATCCATCTCTTAACAACTTACCGCTCCACGGACTCCCCGATCACGCATGCATCCAAGGCAACTCGAACTCCGGCCTTCACGCATCACACATAATCCCCCAACATGTTCCTCCGCGAAAGAAAATTATCCGAAAACACACGATGTCGACCAGCATCCTCTTATAGGTCGAAACAGAAAGCACATAGACGAAAAAGCACGATTAAGTAGAAACTCGGCTCCTGAACCGATACTGCGTCGAGTCTCTCACCACGCAACCCGAGACACTAATCATGCTTCAATCGACGCAGATCTAAGTTGATGGCATGATTAAGTAATAGGAACCTCACCAGGTTAAACAACAGCACTTTGCATTGCACCATTGCTCTCTGGATGCCATGACGAATGCGACGAGTTGCCAATTCGACTGCCTATTATGTTCCCTATTTTTCTTCTGTATTTTTCATATTTGTATGTATAAGGCAGGGGTTCTCAAACTTTTTAACTCGTCGATTTTCAATGGAATTTCAGTTTTTCTATCGATCCCTTATCTTTTAGATGAAGGGGAAAAAAATTTAAAATCAATTCTGAGAAGTAGTAGTTGAAATACAGTATTATAAAGAGGAAACACAAGCCATTATGACTACTAAGTCAAGAGTAACAAGTTCGCCGACACTGGCTGTATGCGAGAGACGGGGATGCAGACAGGATTATATCCTGAAAGGACAGTTGAGCTGCGACATGCAATGACAGGGGGGGGGAGGGTAATAATGCCAGAGGTTCTGAAATTTTTGGAGATTTACAGGAATTTTTACATATTGTCTAATTTTAAGGAATTGATACAATAATGATAAAAGAAAACTGGATTTTTCTTTTTATTTTAGGTTTTCACAAATTATTCTCGAGAATTTAAAGCTGGAAGCTTGATTGGTTCCTTTGACCTCCAGTATACAATCAACGACCCCCTGGCTATTTTTCGACCCGACTTTTGAACGGACGCATTCGGCAACCTTGCAGATTGCAGTGCACGTGTTCAGCCAGCATTCCATGTGAACGCTACACATAAGCGTGGCTTTAGCAACCCTGCTTCATAGCTGCAATTATCACATTATGATTTTTTTTTTTAAGGTTATAAGTTTCTTAACATCATTATTATCCTCAAATGCCATGAAATTCGTAATTATTTGCACAAATGTATGTTTGTTTGTTTGCTTGTGTGTGTGTGTGTGTGTGTGTGTGTGTGTGTGTGTGTGTGTGTGTGTGCGTTTCCGAGAGAGAGAGAGAGAGAGAGAGAGAGAGAGAGAGAGAGAGAGAGAGAGAGAGAGAGAGAGAGAGAGAGAGAGAGAGAGAGAGAGAGAGACCGACCGCGTATGTGTGTACGAGTGTGGTTGTATGTGTGGTTGTGATGGGGGTGCGTGTAACCATGAATGAATAATGCCATTCGCAATACAGCTTTAAATACCGACCTTATCCCTTAAACAATCGCATTCTTAATCAGCATATTGACGTGGTGTGGGGTTTTGAGACCATGCGATAAAGGCAGAGGATCCACTGTAACAGAAATGCGCTGCCAAAGGTTTTCTTGTTTTTCCATCAATATGGTTCCAGTCTCATCCAAAATTCAACTGATTTGTTTTTGCACACGCCGTGCTACAATGGCATTTATTTTTAATGCTGAAAACCAAGTATATACATAATACTATTATGACACCATGTACTCCAAGTGCAACCTTCTCAACCTTTAAAATTCCTATACACAAACACCCACGCACAGTCGCGTCTTGCCATTCATTAAGTTTCGCAAAGTTTCGAGTGTGCTTCATGAAGTTAATGCAAATATTCGTTCGTAGTTTTTCATTTACATTGCTGAAAATGTTATTATGATAATTGTTCGCTTACGCTACGAACAGCTTTCATATCATTATATTTTGATCAATAATGTCTATGCATCTGAGATACCCAGTAACTGGCATCGTTTTAATTTTATACTGAAAAGCCTTCCACCTCATGATCTATCAAAAGAAAAAAAGTATCTGAGACTTACCCGCTCTGGTAAATCTTCACAAACCAGAATCTGTTGTCGTTTTTCCCCGACTGTTAACGGAAAGCCCTGGCGGAACAGTGAATACTATGTAGGTCTACGATAAACAATCAGGCCTATTGATAAACAACCCAATTCGTACCTTTGAGTCTGCGAACTAAGACACGTGGGGGAACTTATCGCACCTGATAACCCTTATCATTAGCATTATCTATGATTTACACGTTGGCTATCTCCATATTTGTGGCTGATCTACACATCACCCAACGATTTAGTCACTAAATATCGGTATGATATCTAGTGGGAATCGCGTTGCCAATCATGGTGTCAATGCCAAGCGAAGCCGCGTCCCTGACCAGCGATTCCGGCTGAACATGACAACGGATCGTTAAGATAACCACCGATAACTGACAACACCGTCTGCGTTGGGGGGATTCACCCTCTCCATTTTCACGCGGCGGCAGATGGTAAAAGAATTAGTGGCTGACGTAGCAGCAGTAGTAGTAACAGCCATAGTAATCGGTAACAACAATTATAATGATAATAATAATAAGAATGATAATGATGATAGTGATAAAACAAATACAATAACCATGATTATATTCGCAATAATAATATTAATAAGAATGATAATGATTACCATTATGATGATGATGATGGTGATGATGATGATGATGATGAGGGTGCTGGTCGTGGTGATGATGATGATGATGATAAACTTACAATTGTAGTAATAATCATCATCACATCAACAACATACACGAGAGTAACAAGAGCAATAGTAACAGAAATAATGATATTACTAATATTTCTTTCTCTACAAATATCTATGGGGAATAACACACACACACACACACACACACACACACACACACACACACACAAACACACACACACAGAGTATTGAGTAACAACGTATCTTACTCTGGACTAAGCTTTGCAAGCCGTCAAATACGTTAATCCAACCGTGAATTTATTTTCAAAAAACTAAATATCCGAAATCTGAAAAAATGTGATGTAATTGCGGGCGATATAAGTTACGAACTAAAATCTGTCTATGAAACACGCACAATGCTATAGATGAGTCACATTCAGGGGAAAAACATGATCCTTTTTAGATATGAGGCCACCGTGTATCTGGACCCAGTGATTTTATGTGCCTGTGGCTTAACGTATCTAGAGAAATTTGTATCGTAATAGCCTTATCTTTTTTTTGTCTCTTCTGGAAAAGTCAGAATACCAAGTATTATGAGTTTTTTCCGTTATATCAGGTGCTAATCTCTATTACAACACATTGCGCGAGCGCGCAGAGAGAGAGAGAGAGAGAGAGAGAGAGAGAGAGAGAGAGAGAGAGAGAGAGAGAGAGAGAGAGAGAGAGAG
>NC_051396.1:44536809-44546809 GCF_015228065.2 Penaeus monodon
AAAATTTGAAAGTTTATCATCATCATCATATCACCACGACAGCACCCTATCATCATCATCATCATCATCACCATCATCATCATCATAATGGTAATCATTATCTTTTCTTATTAATATATTTTTGCAAAATATAATCATGGTTAATTGTATTTTGTTTTATCACTATCATCGTTATCATTCTTATTTTTATTATCATTAAATTGTTGTTACCGATTACTATGGCTGTTACTACTACTGCTTCTACGTAAAGCCACAAATTTCTTTTACATCTGCCGCGCGTGAAAATGGAGAGGGTGAATCCCCCAACGCAGACGGTGTTGTCATTTATCGGTGGTTATTTTAAAACGATCCGTTGTCATGTTCAGCCGGAATCGCTGGTCAGGGACGCGGCTTCGCTTGGCATTGACACCATGTTTGGAAAACGCGTTTCCCCACTAGATATCATACCGATTTTTAGTGACTAAATCGTTGGGTGATGTGTAAAATCAGCCACAAATATGGAGATAGCCAACGTGTAAATCATAGATAAGCTAATGATAAGGGTTATCAGGTGCGATAATTTCCCCCCACGTGTCTTAGTTCGCAGACTAAAAGGTACGAATGGGTTGTTTATCAATAGGCCTGATTGTTTACGTAAGCCTACATAGTATTCACTGTTCCGCCAGGCTTTCCGTTAACAGTCGGGGAAAAACGACAACAGATTCTGGTTTTTTGAAGTTTTACCAAAGCGGGTAAGTCTCAGATACTTTTTTCTTTTGATAGATCATGAGGTGGAAGGCTTTTCAGTATAAAATTAAAACGATGCCAGTTACTGGGTATCCCCCCCAGATGCATAGACATTATTGATCAAAATATAATGATATGAAACTGTTCGTAGCGTAAGCGAAACAATTATCATAATAACATTTTCAGCAATGTAAATGAAAAACTACGAACGAATATTGCATTAACTTCATGAAGCACACTCGAAACTTTGCGAAACTTAATGAATGGCAAGACGCGACTGTGCGTGGGTGTTTGTGTATAGGAATTTTAAAGGTTGAGAAGGTTGCACTTGGAGTACATGGTGTCATAATTTGTATTATGTATATACTTGGTTTTCAGCATTAAAAATAAATGCCAAATTGGGAGCACGGCGTGTGCAAAAACAAATCAGTTGAATTTTGGATGAGGGCTGGAACCATATTGATAAAAACAAGAAAACCTTTGGCAGCGCATTTCTGTTACAGTGGATCCTCTGCCTTTATCGCATGGTCTCAAAAGCCCACACCAGTCCAATATGCTGATTAAGAATGCGATTGTTTAAGGGATAAGGTCGGTATTTAAAGCTGTATTGCGAAATGGCATTATAAATTCATGGTTACACGCACCCCCATCACAACCACAAATACAACCACACTCGTACCCCACATTACGGTCGGCTCTCTCTTCCTCTCTCTCTCTCTCTTCTCTCTCTCTCCCCTCTCTCTCTCCCCTCTCTCCCCTTCTCTCTATCTCTCTCTCTCTCTTCTCTCTCTCGGAAACAAACACACACACACACACACACACACACACACACACCACACCACAACACACACAACACACACACAACACAAACACACACACACACACACACAAAGCAAACAAACAAACATACATTTGTGCAAATAATTACGAATTTCATGGCATTTGAGGATAATAATGATGTTAAGAAACTTATAACTTAAAAAAAAAAAATCTAATGTGATAATGCGGGCTATGAAGCAGGGTTGCTAAAGCCACGCTTATGTGTAGCGTTCACATGGAATGCTGGTGAACACGTGCACTGCAATCTGCAAGGTTGCCGAATGCGTCCGTTCAAAAGTCGGGTCGAAAAATAGCCAGGGGGTCGTTGATTGTATACTGGAGGTCAAAGGAACCAATCAAGCTTCCAGCTTTAAATTCTCGAGAATAATTTGTGAAAACCTAAAATAAAAAGAAAAATCCAGTTTTCTTTTTCATATTGTATCAATTCCTTAAAATTAGAAATATGTAAAAATTCCTGTAAATCTCCAAAAATTCCAGAACCTTGGCATTTTCCCCTCCCCCCCCTGTCATTGCATGTCGCCAGCTCCCAAATGTCTTTCAGGATATAATCCTGTCTGATCCCCGTCTCTCGCATACAGCCCGTGTCGGCGAACTTGTTACTCTTGACTTAGTAGTCATAATGGCTTGTGTTTCCTTTTATAATATGTATTTCAACTACTACTTTCAGAATTGATTTTAAATTTTTTTCCCCTTCATCTAAAAGAAAGGGATCGATAGAAAAACTGAAATTCCATTGAAAATCGAACGAGTTAAAAAGTTTGAGAACCCCCGCCTTATACAAAAAATGAAAATACAGTAGAAAAATAGGGAACATAATAGGCAGTCGAATTGGCAACTCGTCGCATTCGTCATGGCATCCAGAGAGCCCAAAGGTGCATGCCAAAGTGCTGTTGTTTACTGGTTGGGGGTTCCTATTACTTAATCATGCCATCAACTTAGATCTGCGTCGATTGAAGCATGATTAGTGTCTCGGGTTGCGTGGTGAGAGACTCGACGCAGTATCGGTCAGGAGCCGAGTTTCTACTTAAACGTGCTTTTTCGTCTATGTGCTTTCTGTTTCGACCTATAAAAGGATGCTGGTCGACATCGTGTGTTTTTGGATAATTTTCTTTCGCGGAGGAAAAAATGTTGGGGGATTATGTGTGATGCGTGAAGGCCGGAGTTCGAGTTGCCTTTGGGTGCATGCGGTGATCGGGGAGTCCGTGGAGCGGTAAGTTTTTTAAGAGATGGATAAAGCAACAAGTTGTGTGTGTGTGTGTGTGTGTGTTGTGTGTGTGTGTGTGTGTGTGTGTGTGGTGTGGGGTGTGTGTGTGTGTGTGTGTGTGTGGTGTGTGTGTGTGTTTTGGAGTGAGTGAGTGAGCGAGTAAGCGAGCGAGCGAGTGTGTGTTTGTTTGTTTGGTTTGTGTCTGTCTGTATTTTGGATTAGGTTATATTCGAAAAGTGATAGAGTTTGCCAGCTCTTAGAATGGAAGTCAGTGTTTTACGATTTACACTTTATGCGATGTTGCCGCCAAAAATGTTTTAAACAAGAATCGACAAAGAGAATAGTTGCAGCCGCCTTCATAAAACGTAATTATATAGTTTTTTTAATTACAGAAATTAACAAATTCTGTTGAAACTACATCTGATCAAAATCTTATTGAATTTACTAATCTTTATGTTTTTCAAGCAGTTCATCTTCCCCCCCCTTTTAGAAATCATAAATTTTGTACAAAAAAAAGTGTATTTTACTCAGAAAAGTCCTTTTTTCTTTTAATGGATTTTTCTTAGTAAAATACAGTACAGTCAGAATGTACAGTAAGAAAAAGGGATACTTACTTTTCGAAACTGCTCAACTTTGCATGTTACTTTGGTAAATTGTTGCATGAGCTACCTCTGTACTGCGGGAATTCCTAAATTAAGTTTTTTTTTCTTTTTCTTTGATAGTTTCGCCTATTTCAGGATAGGAAATAAAACAGCATTAAATAGCACGGGAAAATTATTCTTTAGCGCCACACACAAACACGCATACGGAAAACACGCACAGGGAAACACACTCACGCACCGGAAACACACACGCACAGGAAAACACACACACGCACAGGGAAACACACACACGAAAATGGAAACGCACACCGTACACACACACGCCCCATGAAAACGCACACGTACACACACACACACACACACACCACACACACACGCACACACACAACACACACAGACACACACACACCCCACAACACACACACGGAAAACACACACACCACACACACACACACAACACACACACGGGAAAAACACACGCACGGAAACACACCACGCACACGGAAACACACACGAAAAACGCCAACATACACGGAAACACGCAAAACACGCACGCATACGGAAAAAACACACACACGCACACGGAAAAAACAAACACACCCCACACACACACACATACACACACACACACACACACACACACACACACACACCACACACACACACACAACACACACACACACACACACACACATACTGTAAGAGCCGGAATGATGGGCTCTACAAGAGTATGGTAGGTGGCGAGCTTAGGGTGTAAGGTAGACGACCAAGATGTAATGATCCTTTTATTATATATTATGAGGAGTACGGCTGCGCCAAGGAGCGAGGTGTTGCTCCTTGGCTCCCCGCAGGGAGTCTCCCTGCCATCTCCTACAGTGGTCTAAAGAGGGGCATAGATCACGTGCTTAACTTTGACAATCATTGGTGATGAAAAAGGTACTGTTACAACAATGCATAGCTCTGTGGAAGGGGATAGACAAAAAAACATTGGAATGTCTAGTGTGGCAACGAGAGAACGAACAAACAGTAAAGCAATGGACACACTTATATGTATGTGTGTTGTGTTGGGGAATATGGGGCATGGTGACAATACAAAGTTTACGCAAGTCATGTAGAATATAAAAGATAAATAGAATAACATTGGCATACACATTTCAGCAACATCACATATATAAAGGGGGTTACATATCTCCCTGGTTTCTAAATGATGGTCCCCATCATAATCAAATATCGTGAAAAAACGTAAACACGACGCAAGTTACTGTGACGCGGTGTGTATATCAGTATCGAGATTTTCTAGTTATATGAGTGCTAACGTATGCCGAGACTGCGATATTCTCGGGTTTAGAACTACGTGAAACGGGCGGCGCTGAAAGGGAAAACCGTCTTCAGGGGACGGCGTCACAGAATGCGAGCGAGCGAGCGGCGCTGAGGGAAGAGCATCCCCAGGCGGCGGTAATACAAGATACGTACGAGTGAGAATCTAGTTAGGGAACTCATAAACTGCAAATGAACACCTATACTGACAGAGAGAGGAGAGAGAGAGAGGGAGGGGAGAGGTATAGGGGAGAGAGAGAGAGAGATGGAGAAGAGAGGGGAGAGAGAGAGAGAGAAGAGAGAGAGGAGAGAAGGAAAAGAGAGAGAGAGAAAGAGAGAAAGAGAGAGAAGAAAAAGATTGTGGAAGAAGACATTTAGATGAAAGATAAAACTAACAAGAAAACCAGGTAGAAAAAAAAACAAAAACAGCAAAGAATGAACCAGACCTAGAAACGTAAAAACGAAAGAAATTAAAATATGAATGAAAACGGGTGAAGTAAAAAGCAAAGGCGAAAATTTGAGCGTTTTAGAAGAGTGTGGAATGTCTAGTGTGGCAACGAGAGACGAACAAACAGGAAAGCAATGGACACACTTATATGTATGTTTTGGTGTGTGGGAATATAGGCATGTGCATACATAGATTACCGAAGTCATGTAGAAATATAACAGATAAATAGAATAACTGGCATACCAACATTTCAAGCAAACATCACATATATAAAGCTGGGTTACACATACACACACACACACAAGTTTTTCTCGCGGGGTATTTACAAGTGTCCTCCATATAGAAATTTAAGTACACCACACAGTATACATACAAACAGTATACCTACGCTATATAGGAAAAGGAAGCACAACAAAGAAAACCGAGAAAATTGAACTTGGGGTATTTCTCTCGACCTTTTTACCTTTGTTATCATTCCGTTCCTCGTATTGCTTTTATTATCCGTTGTTGCCACCGTACGTTCGGCGTGAATGTCAGGGTAGGCCTATGTAGTTGTACTTGTAAATAAAATGTATTTAAAAGGTCGTCTTTCCTTGATTAGAATCCACAATATTCATATATGTGTTTATATGTGTGTGGTATAAAATATTATGTATATATATATATGTGGGTGTGTGTTTGTGTGTTGTGGTGTTAGTTGTGTGTGTGTGTGGGGGTGTGTGTGTGTGTGTTTTGTGTGTTTTTTGTGTGTGTGGGGTGTGTGTGGTGTTGTGTGTGTGTGTTTTATGTATGTATATGTTATGTATTTATATTATATGTATGTGTGTTTCTATATATATATATATATATAATAAATGTATATATATGTATATATATATAATATTAATATAAGAGAGAGAGAGAGAGAAGGAGAGGAGAGAGGAGAGTGGCACGCACGCACACTCGCACGAACGCACACGCGCGGGGCACACACATACCCCACCACACACCACAAACACACACACACACAAACAAACACACACACAACCACACACACACCCCACACACACACACACAACACCCCACACAACACACACACACACACGCCGAAGAGGGGAAACAAAAATATCCCTGCGAAAACGGTCAGCCAGACATCGATCGTTCACTATACGGGGTAGTCGCGGATGAATAATGCACTGTAACAGCACTTTTTGGTACGAAGTGCTGTTTCTTAGATCACTGGCACAGCATTAATTTGCTAGTCCCCGAAAGACATATTCCTTCGCTTTTGGGGAGTGGTTTTCAATACGGGGAAATTTTGTTAACTAAATTTAGATTATGAATTATGTATATCGAACTAGGTTGTATTTGCCTATGAATTCATGTACGAAATAAAACACGTTTACGTTGTGTTCATATATCGTACTTGATAGTATTTACCATGTAATTATGAATTAATGTATCGAAATACAATTTTTTTTATTGTGTTCATATATCTAATAGGCAGTAGTCTCCTATGCAATTAATGTTTCATATATTTTTTGGTATTTCCAGGATCGTCATGTTGGCGAAGCGACCCGTAAAACTGGCGAGAAATAATTTTTTCATCAAGACTTCATCGTCATCAAGTTTTCGCAATGGTAAGTTATCAAGAGGTTCAAATCTAGTTCTTGCATCGGAACTAACTTGTATATTTTGTGTCATTTTGTTTGGCGTATGTATCTATTTTATATATTTTTTTTGTTTTCATCATCTTAACGGGACATTCAAGACAAATGGCCTTGTGGCCCCTTGTGTGTGTTTTGTCTTTTTTTGTTTTGTTTTCTGTTGTATCATAAAGCCGTTGTATTCATTCCAACTCCGTCTGCCTTATTATTACTCTTCCTAAGTGCTTGAAACTTACAGATATTTACAAGTCGAGAATTTTTCTAATTCACAAAAGTAGGCAACGGGGGAAAATAAGGCCAAATTATATACCGTTTTTCGAAAGACCGTTTTAGGCCCAAAATTTCGGTTTATTTGGTGAAAGAAGTTATTATCGCAAAATAACGTCTATGCGTATTTACGTCTCGGGGGCAAACTGATCTGAGAGTTTATTTTTCGTTTTTTTCCCTCATAAATGTAATTGTGTTCGGAGAAAAACTAGACATTTATTATATTTATCCTGGAACAGAAGAAATACGGCCATGACATTTGGAAAACACGCGACCGCACGCACCCACACACATACACACACCCCACACACACACACACACACAAAACACACACACACACCACACACACACACACACACACACCACACACACACACACACACCCCACACACACACACAATATTGAAATTCTCCTTGCAGCAGCGTGGCTTGGGTGAGAGAAAAAGGTGGGGACTTCTCTATTTTCCTTTATTCTCCAGTTAAAAACACACAAACACGGAAAACAGTCGGTTTAGAACACACACGTGCAGGCACCCGTGCCCTTCAGTCCCTCTGATTTTTCCCCTTTCGCGCCCTTTTTCCCGAAAATTACTGCACACCTCTATGCGCAAATGGCGTTCACAGCAACACACAAAACACACACACCACACACAAAACACACCACACACCACACACAAAACACACCACACACACAAAACACACACACACACACACCACACACATACACATACACATACATATACACATACACACACACACATAAAGAGAGAGAGAGAGAGAGAGGAGGGGGAGAGAGAGAGAGAGGAGAGAGAGAGAGAGAGAAGAGAGGAAGAGAGAGAGAGAGAGAGAGAGAGAGAGAAATAACTATATTTTTTGTTGACCATTCAACAGGATATTATTTATTTTTACTTCAAAGTTCCCCGCTTTTTTTGGGCCTCTCTCCCCCTGTTTACAGAACAACGCACATCAAGAACGATCGTAAATAACTTTATCTCATCAATATCACTATTGTAGAGGGCTTTCCCCATGTGGACAATGTATCTCCGCAAGAATACAGAGTGAATGCAGAGTGTGTGTGAGTGCGAGAAGATAAAGAGAGAATATGGAAATTGAATGTCAATAGACGCAATTTTTTATGTAGGAATATATTCAGCAAACCTAAAACAAGAAGGTAAAGTTGCTCATGCTTTACGAAATGTTAACATTATTCATTTGTTAGATATTTAACCGTCTAATAGCTGGAGTTACTAGTAAGAATATTATACCATCTGTAGGCCCACACAGCCTGAAAAATCTTATAGTATCAGATATCCCATAAGAGTTTGTATTCAAAGCATTAAAATTATTAAACCCTTCAACGTGAAGCACTGTGTAATTCTGTTATTTCATTACTGTAATCAAATTTGTACAAACTGCTTCACCCCACTAACCTTCGGCCGTAGGAAAGGTGAAGTGAGCACAATTTTATGGACCATAATTTCAAGTTAGTATATTATTGTATTCAAAAATAACCCCGATTATGAGAAAATTAAATATCCAAGCAACGAAAAAAAACGTGATATCATTTTTCGTCTCACATTGTGTGTAATAATAACACACTTGTAAAATAACATTACAAAAACGAGGCCTTTCTTTACTGTCGTTCCCCAGTCTTCACGAATTGAAACTGACCTTTGGAACGATTTAACCTTTACCTTCAATTACCTTCAAATATGCACAAGGTACACAAACATAGGCTATATAGCGACGTTCATAAATGCATAAATGTTATTATCATTTTCAATATTCCATCAAGTTTTAGTGAACTGTGAATAATCAAGTGGTATATCTTTAATGTTTTTTTTTCTGTTGTTATACCCCAATAAATGACAATCCTTACGTACCTGAGCAATGGCCATTCACATTTCAACATAATGTTAACGATTCATTTGTATTTCCTTAAGGATTATGTGAAATATGTGAAGTGATAGGAATAATAAACTATTGTATCGCGCGCGCTCGCACGCACACACACACACACACACACACACACACACACACAAAACACACACACACACACACACACACACACACACAAGCACAATTTAGATCACCCCACACAGACACACACACACACACACACACACACACACACACACACACACACACACACACCTCAGTCACACACCACACACCACACACACACTCACACACTCTCACACACCCCACACACCACACACACACACACACACCACCACACACACACACACACACACACACACACACATTTCAAATAATGTTAACCGATTCATTTGTTTTTCCTTAAGGATTAGTGAAATATGTGAAGTGATGGGAAATAAAAAAAACTATTGTATCGCGCGCCCCCGCGCTGCGCGCGCACCCCACACACACACACACACAACACACACAAAACACACACAACACACAAAACACACACACACACACACACACACACAGACACACACACAAACACACAAACACACAAACACACTCACGCACGCACGCACGCACGCACACACAAACACACACAAACACACAAACACACACAACATGCACACACAACGCGCGATAGGGATTATAGATATATAGGTAGAGATGTGTGTATAACGCGCGCAAGCACGCAAATCATGTACACATGGCCTCAAAACACATGCACGCGCCCACACACATGCGCGCGCGCATACACGCAAATATACACGCACCCCACACACGGGACAAAACCCCACGCACACAAAACACGCACACACCACACCACACCCCACACACACACACCACACACACACACCCCACACACACAACACACACAACAACACACACACACGCAAACACCACACACACACACACACACAACACCACACACACACACACACCCACACACCCCCACACCACACACACACCCACCACCACACACCCCCACACACACACAAAAACACAAACACACTCACGACGCC
>NC_051396.1:44549309-44553931 GCF_015228065.2 Penaeus monodon
GATATATAGGTAGAGATGTGTGTATAACGCGCGCAAGCACGCAATCATGCACACATGGCCTCACACACATGCACCGCCCACACACATGCGCGCGCGCATACACGCACTATCACGCGCACCACACACGCACACACCCCACACACACACACACACACACACACACACACACACAAACACACACACAACACACACACACACACACACGCACCACGCACGCCCCAAACCGCACGCACGCACACACCACACCCCACACACACAACCCCACAACACACACAACACACACACACACACACACACACACACACACACACTCACTCCCTAAGACAGGTGCATTTCCTTTCTTATGGGGGGTTTTTCGCATGCAAGTTTAACACACAAACATTTTCCCACAGGATATGAGTGGGAATAAAAGACACGCTGCTGAACTTGACGCTGGAGACCAACCTAACTGAAGAAACCAATGGAAAAGGTTGATTTAAGAATCGAGTTTGGAGTGGGTACCCCTGGACCCTTCATTTGGGCCCTTTTACTGGCCTTTTTTCCCCCGTTTCTTCATTGGTATTTCAGTGATATACAAAAAACTTGCTCTTCGTGACCTTTAGGTTGGGTGCTTACTTTTTGTCAAGCTTGTATATACTGCTTGTTTATGATTTTATTTTTTTATTTTTATTTTTTATTTTATTTATTTATTTTATATGAGGATTAACATTTAAAAAAATGTAGTTTTTAAAGGGTTAATTTGAATGAAACTAAGAGCTTATTTTTTGAAGTATTTGTAATACATGTTATTCCCTGGTAAGCTACTTTCCAAGATTTCGCAGCAGACTTCAAAGTAATTAAATAATTTATCGGATTAAATTTTTTTTTCAGGTCCAGGGAGGGACTCGTGCTGGGATGGAGGTTATGGATATTTGCGCTTACCCAAGTGGTGGTGGGCATCTCCCTCATGGCTCTGGGAGAGCTCACCAACTTTGTGGCCTAATATTTGCACCAGCCTTTTTGGTTCCCCCCCTTGGTGTATTTTCTATTGTATGCACGGCTGCATATCTCCATATTTCTGAAAGAGCGTTTAGCCATGCTAGGGAAAACTTGGGTGTGTGTTGGTGCTGGTGGGATGTGTATAGTCCCCACTATGTGGACCTAAAGATAGAGAAATTGCAAGTATGGAAGAACTTCAGTCTCAGCTTCTTCATCCAGGATTCTTGAATAGGGCCAGTTTGGTGGTTGTCCTTTCTGCAGTTTTCATTGCACTGGTACCCGTTATGGTCACCGATATGTTTTTATACATCACCATTTGTTCTTCCTTTGGCTCTCTTTGGGTTTCATGTTCTGCAAAGGTGTTGGTCTGGCATTGAAACAGACTTTTGGTGGCATTAATGAATTTACTAACTGGGCCATTTGGGGTTTTGTTTAGTGGCACTTGTAGATTTTTGGGCTTTTGAGACAATTTATATGAAAACTTTGCACTTGATCTTTTAAAACAGTTCTGTCTTTATGTCTATCAATTATGTGCTTTTTACACCTTGAAATTTATAGCTTCATCCATATTGTACACAGAACTAAGAGAAATGGTTTGGGAAAAAAATTGTCCTAACACTTTGGGTTTCATTGTTAACATAGTTGCTTTGTTTCTTCACATCTGGATAAAGAAAATGGAGCACAACAGCCACCTCCTGAAGCAGGAGACACCTCACCTGAGTCACCTCAGCCCCTCAAAGTTCCTGGAGGTGGACTAGACCAAGGTACACCACCCCTTAAGTAGAGCACCGCTTCACCATTAGCGGGGCTTAACCTTACCACAATGTATTTCCCACAAAAACTAATTCTTGCATGTCCTGATAAGTCAGAAATCACAGCTCGCCATGCTAAAAGAAAATAAACCATCACCATCCCCTTGAAACATCGAAGATAAATATAGCCATCACAGCAACAGCAGCAATAGCAGCAGAGGTGGCGAGCAGTAGTGTAGAAGGAAGTACTAGCAGTGGCCAAGCAAGCAGGAAGATGGGTTGATGGCCAGGAGAGGACATTGCGCTCAGCTTCAAGTTGCATTGGTGAGGTGCCACTCCTTAACGAACTTAAAAACATCAACAACAAAATTCACCTAAACAACCATCATCCCCTCAAAGTAAATTTTTAGCAAAAATAATAACAATAATCGTAGCAGGAGCAGTAGTTGTAGCAGCAAAGTAAATGAAGTGGCTATAAGTTAGAAGCAGAGCTGGAAGCCCGGGGTTATAGTCAAAATTTAAAGCTCTAGTTTGACATATACTTACCAAAGTCCCATATATAGTGCCAAAATATGCCAAAATATGGATGGCATAATTGCTGCCACATGCTAGAATGGTTATGTATACCCGTAAGTTTCAAGATGTAAAGTTTTCAACTGTGACTAATATAAAAATAACAGATATTTACATTGAAAACAGTGACTAAAGGAGCCCCTCTGAGCAGCAAGAATCAGAGCAATATTATTTGTGTTTTTCTAGTATCTGGGGCCGCGGTGGCGAATGGTTAGAGCGTCGGACTCAAGACTGTCACGACGGCAATCTGACTTCGAGGGTTCGAGTCACCCACCGCCGCGTTGTTTCCCTTGGGCAAGGAACTTCACCTGATTGCTGCCTAGGGCCCCTGGGGGACCAAGTCAGCCCAAGTCAGTGCCGGGTAAATAGAGATGGTGACTCGGAAAAAAAAAAAAAAAAAAAAAAAAAAAAAAAAAAAAAAAAAAAAAAAACACCGGGCGGAAGGCAATGGCAAACCACCGGGTCTAAATTGCCAAGGAAAAAATCAGGAAGCCATGATCGTCAAGGCCGCGGTGGTCGGAATGGTTAGAGCGTCGGACTCAAGACTGTCACGACGGCAATTGACTTCGAGGGTTCGAGTCACCGACCGCCGCGTTGTTTTCCCTGGGCAAGGAACTTCACCTCGATTGCCTGCCTAGCCAACTGGGTGGCTAAGCCAGCTCAAGTCAGTGCTGGTTCCAAGCCCGGATAAAATAAGAGAGAATGATTACCTAAAAGGTAACACCGGCACTCTCGTGGAAAGGAACTGGGCCCCTACCACGTACTCACTCCAAGAGCATCACAACATGAAAACTCAATTGAGTATCATGCTGGACCACGGCGGCCAGACATGAACCTACCTTTAAAATTTGATGATGATCTAGTATCTAGTATCTAGTGTACATATGAGATATAATCAGTTTACAGCTCACTCTTGTAGTCAAGATACTATATGAAATTCTTGTAAATAGATGCAAGGAATAATAAATTATATTTATATTTTTTTTTGCTGATAATTTTTGTGTATGTGTCCCTATTTATATTGAGGAATCTCATAATTTGATGACATTAGATTTTTTATGTAAAAATATAGTAGAATATTAGTGGAAGAGAATCTGATATTGTGAATAATGATATTTTACAGAATCTGATGCTAAACGTATAAATGACATAAAACCTTAAATAATGATTTTTGTTAATGTTACTAAAAAAAAAGATAATTTTAAAAATCTTAACCTTGGTTACTCTTCCCACAAATATCTTAATCATTTAAAAATATTTAATGAATTTATATATCATTGTTCAATTGTTTTACCAATTACAGTTTTCACATATTCAAGCTAATAAGAACAAATAAAAACACTGCTGGCTGATTGATGAAGGTTGTAATAGTTATAAAATAGAGTGACTAGTTTTAATGAACTAAATTCATAATATTGTTTTTGTTTCTTTTCATAATTCATTACATGATGCATGATTTTTTACACTTCACTGTAGTAGAATCATATATATATTTGTATTATTTTTTATTATTATATTTTTGAGGGGGAACAGTGTTTAAAGGAATGCTGATGCTAGTAGAGTTCCCATTATTTTCTGCATTTATTATTATTTGTCTATATATTCCAGTAGTAATGAGTTAGGGATTAGTTAATGGTTAATGGTTAAAAGCAAGAGAAATGTGCTAGACAAACTAAGGTTTATGTAGCACTATAGTTAATGTTTGGGAAGGGTGGTTGAGTTAGTGATTTGTTGTCTAAGTGGGGCAAAGGAATTGGTGAGTGAAGGGTTAGGGGTGGGGTGGTAAGGAGTAAGATAGATGAAGGATATGTATACGTTTGAGGAAAGGGGAATAGGTTGTTGAAGAGAAGGTGTGGGATTTTGAAAGGATGTCTGATAGGTTGGGAGGTCGGTGGAAGGGAGGATAGATGGGGGAAAGCAGAGGTACGGGTTGTTTCAAAAAACGTGGGCACGATAATAGGATGTGTGGGATTGAAGGGGAACATTACATAAGGAACAAGGAAGATACGGGATAACTGTGCAAGGGACATTGGTTTGAAAGGGAGTGTGGACATAAGGTGTTTTCTGATTGATAAGTATGGATGAGAAAATGATAATTGGGGATTGGTATTGGAGGATGTGTTAGAAAGGTCTCTTGAAGGCAAATAGATGGACTATAAGATGGGCTGTGTTGGGAGGGGGTAGGAGGATTGGGTGTAGGGGGGATATCGTTAGGAGGAGGATGGATATCAGCAGTTACTTGGAGTGTGGAAGGAGCAGGAGTTGTAAGATTTGGAGGTTGAGTGTCAGTTTTCATTAGGTAATCTGAATATTGGCTCA
>NC_051396.1:44574031-44589031 GCF_015228065.2 Penaeus monodon
CGCTCGTCCCAGAGAGTGCACGCAATTCAACGCTCGTTGACGTAGTCACGCGCAGACACACGCACCCACACCAACATATGTAAACGCACTTATACATATGCATAAAGTTACATACATACACACGCACGTGTTGTTCATGCTTTGAGAGCACGTGGAACACAACATATACACCACGTGGAACACAACATACTGACTCTGACTCTGACTCTGAAGTTTATTGAAGCAAAAGCTTACATCTCAAAAGGATGAGGTAACGTAGGTTATTCTCACCCCTATCTTAATAAGTCCCTGTGTGGGCTCACATTTCAAATGCAGAACCTAGGTATATGAACAGTTAGAATATATACAATACTTAAATATAAAAATACAAATATTCAGAGTCAATGGTTTACATATCAGTAGAGTGATATAACACGATAATTTTCCACCTTCATCTTGATAAGTCCTCTCCTGGGCTCACATAATTACATACGGCACACATAATATATAATATGCGCGCAATATATAATTATAATCCCGGAGAAAAGGTTAACAGTTTGTTGAGTGAGATGTTAGTGTATCAGGAGAGTTATGCATAACATGCGAGTGAGCTTCATCTAAGGAGGAGGGGGGGGGGGTGAGTGTGTCACGCTACAATGATATTTTTTGTCATTGGTCGTTTTTACATTGTTTGTTATTATTGTCCTCGTATTGCACAGTTCATTGTATTTTATTTTTTCTCGGAACAAATTACGACGTGCAAGTTTATTCAGTTATTGATATGTTCGTTTGATCCTGTTATATTATTCATATTTACTGTTGCGATTTTCATTATAACATTGTTGTTTTCACCTGCATACTGTACCCTGCTAGTAAATGCTTCGTTACTACTTCCTCTGTGGATGTGTGTTTGTCGTTGTGTTGTGTCGCTTATTAACACATACATGCCTATTACCTGTTCTAAACTTTAATCCACCTAGTTGACCGTTCTACACGGACTTCACTCTAGGATTATGAATTATAATAAGTGCCATCCTTTTGACTAATACCTGAATCGAATTCGTTAATGAAGTCCACTCGAAGTTCTACATACGTCCTTGGTTATGCTGCAATCTATGCTTCTTTAGTTTTAAACTATTGATGAATATGTAACCTGTAACCAACTGATGGTAATCGCTTCTGTTGCGAATAATGACAACACACAACATGCTTTATATAGGCTTACATAGTTATTATCACCGCAAGTTAATTTTAAGCCATGCTTATAGCCATAAATGAAGGAATCTTTCAGTTATGCACACTTTGCACATACGCGCACGGTTAGAATTAACTTAAGGCCCTCTATGTGTTCGAAAACTAAATACTTGCCTATTTAGCCCGAAAATGGAATTCTTGTCCGATTATTTTTTCTCTCTACAATATAATGGTATTCTACTGAACTCACTAATCATGACAAATCCTAAGTAATTAACACCTCATTTCACTCGTTACCCTTCTTGTGACAAATTATTTTTATTACGCTTTAATTCTTCTGGCATCTTAGGAAGATGATTGTCAAGTGTATTATTATCTTCCTCCTTAGCCCTTTCCCTGGTCTGGTACACCTACATTTCAGCATCTGGGGACAATGCGAGCCTCCGTCCCACCCGCTACTCTGGCAGCGACGACATGAACGACCGATGGATTACCAGGAACTATGCCTAGCAGAACCTGTATCCCGACGTGGCATCAGTGCTTAAGATGTTGCAGTCGGCTCGAGTACGAGGACCTGCAACTGGAACCGCCATGAAGAGGTACAGGACCTTGAGCTCTCTTTCTGAGGTGAACCAGCCTTTGGGTGACTTACTCACTGGAGACGGATGACCAAATGGTTCCAAACAATGATGCTTATCTCGTAGGTGGAATGGCATCCCATCTGGTCTCTCCCCAGGGGTTTCACCTACCTACGTGTTTGCCGTGCGTGGCACCTTTATGCGCTGTGGAGACGGGAGTCCTGGAGGTTAAGCGATGCCATCCATGACTACGCCCTTCGGCTAGCAACACGCTTCTTTGGTCCCTTATTCCAGCAAGACGGGTGGCCTGACCCTGGCCCTGTCAGGTTAATCGGCTGGTCTCCTTCGGGAGGCTAGGGTCAAGCAGTCATGGCACCGTTGGCACTCACACACGTCCCGTGAGTGCCGTTACAATGGCTATTGGCTGCGTATACCCTCTCACCACCCCTGTAGCTGTTAGACCTAAGCTCGAAGATATAGCTTCTCCTTGTTGGACTTCCTGGTGGAAGGGGGCGTGAGAGGGTGAAATAACTTTTCAATTTCATGGCAAACAATTCATCTAATCCCCCACAAACCGAGGCAAAAGTTAACGAATACGGCAGCCACTCTAAAGCCATTTATGGCTTCTAGTGGCAAGAGAAAATCCAAAGCACGGGCTGACTCTGTCAGACCTGCTGCTAAAATAGACAAGACAGAGAACCCTCAGCCAAAAACATATCTGTCCATGAAACTGTTCAGGAGATGAACTCTCATGCTGACCTCTCCAGGCCAGCACTCAAATCAGGGAGACCTCTGAGTACCCCTCAGACTTCCTCCCTGACCGAGATGAAGCACAAGCTGAACCAGCCGACACATCTGCCGCTTCCACGACCAGAACCCAGAATACAAGCCGAAAGGGCGGTCCGAAACGACCTAGGCCGGAGACAGACTCTAAGGAAAGTCTGGACCCTCTAGGCGTTTCCCACAGTTTAATGTTTCCTCTAAACCTGAAGGCTTCGACAATGCCTACCAGTTGGTGAGAGCATTGGAGATGCAGAGAAAAATTCCGGGTTGTCAGAGACCAAGGCATGATAATTGTCCTTAAAGATCAAGCTACCCTGAATTTCTGCAGGAAACGAAGGAGCTTAAAGATGGGAGGAAAGTGTGTATCTCACCACTGAATCCCGACGATAGGAGAGTCAAGATGGTGCTACTTAGCTTCTCAGTTTCGTATGATGTGGATCCGATCGCATCACATCCACAGTTCGTGGGGGCTTCCCGAATGTCGAAAGGAAAGACCAACTGGTGACCTTGAAAGGAGCTCCAATCACTACCCCTGATTTGGGTATCTGGGGCTCCTGCAACCTTAGAACCCATGTGCCTTAGTTACTTCGGTGATTTAAGAAATATGGTCACCAGCAGGATAACTGCAAACCCAAGCCCAAATGTGGTGTCTGTAGCAAGGCACACAACACCGAGGTGTGCCTTAAGACACACAAGGAAAGCCAAAGGAACACAACAGCCAAATGTCTCAACTGTGCCAAGGGGCCTGGAGCCTGGTTTGCTCTGTCAGGAAGGAGGCGGTCCTCAGGCGACAAAAGGTTGCTAAAAAACGACCAGACTTTGTTCCTGCTCGCCGAGGCACCCGTGTCTGGGGACATAACAAAAGGGAAAAGGTTCCTCGACCTCCTAAAAGGAAGGAAGCACTTCCTCAGCCGACACCGGACACCTCCAATAAAACGGAGTTTCTTTAAAAGTGTGCAGAAACAGAGCCAGAGGAATAAAGGTTCAAAGAACAGTGCAAAAGCCTCGCCAAGAGACGGTCAGCTCCTCTTTGATGAGAAAGTCATGACTCTCCTGTTGACTGCTGTAGTTACTGCAGTAGCAACAGCTTTGGGGAGGTCGAGTGAGGAGGCGGAGAAGGCAGTCACGGTCGCCGTGACAGCTATGACCCAGACTGTTGCAGTCCTGAAAGGGAGGGAGTTGGTTAGAGCCAAACCAGCCCCTACCCCACCTCAGGACGAAACTCCCCTCCCTACTCCAACCCTGGCCAAGCCCAAAAAACAAAAACAGGCTGAATCTGTGCAGTCAGTGCCAGAACAGACTGACCATATCCAGGTAAAACCAGCAACGGCAAAAGACACACAGACAAAGTGTCAGAGCTACCATAGCTACCACCTCCCAGTGGACCCATGGATAGCCTGACAAACAGCCCAAAAACAGTTGAAGATCCCTCAATCAACAAGGACTTTGCAATGGAGTTCCCTGGGTGAAACAAAGGCTGTACCTTCCTGTCGAAGTCCTCCTTAGTCTACATTATCAAAGGAAGTAACTGCTTCGCACCTTCCACACCCGAGCCCAGTTGACCCAAGGCGAATGCCTTCCGAGTGACCTACATCTCCGTCTCGAGCAAGCGCTGCGAACTCACCCTCGTTGCTACGGCCGAATGAATCTGACACTCAAGTGGGCGGAAGCAAACACTTGTCCTCGAAGGGAGCTGCCGCACAAAAGGACACGTCTCGCAAGACGAAGAGAAAGAGAGACAGCAGACAGACCAAGCCACATAGGGCAAAGGTCTCCATTACCACGTCCTCGACCCCGGGGACACGGATCTCTTGGGGTCTCACATCTCCCTTCCATATTAAACCTACAAGTCAAGACCTCTTTCATTACCCGCCACCAGTCCATCCCATGTGTCACTGACATCTGGTCAGCGACACCAGATGTCAGATATACAAGTGTATATATTAATCTATCTAGCTATCTATATATCTATCTATATACATATACATATATATGTATATGTATATGTATATGTATATGTATATGTATATGTATATGTATATGTATATGTATATGTATATGTATATGTATATGTATATGTATATGTATATGTATATGTATATGTATATGTATGTATGTATGTATGTATGTATGTATGTATGTATGTATGTATGTATGTGTGTGTGTGTGTGTGTGTGTGTGTGTGTGTGTGTGTGTGTGTGTGTGTGTGTGTGTGTGTGTGTGTGTGTGTGTGTGTTGTGCGTCCCATGGCACAGTAATTTTGGGACAACATAAGAAAAGTTAAGTTTACAATAAAAAATTGACGTTTTCTTTACAGGAAACTAATAATAGAAAATGTAATTATAGGCATAACAAAATTAAACATATATTTTTGTACAGATAGTAGACGCCTACCAACGAATCTAAAAAAAGAAAGAAAGAAAGAAAGAAAAAAAGACGGATGCTACGGACAGCATAATAGAATTGTAATTCACTATGTAAATATTCCTAGGAATTTCATGCTTATAGATTCATGATATCAATAGGGTCGAAACAAATCAATATTCGCAATTATACGCTGGCAACGAATAATTCTATGTAATTATTGGGCCCACAGTGTCCTGGCATAATAGTTATTGTCATGCTCTTCAGAGGTAGACACATGTAAAGAAAACCACGCTAACAGCTGGAAATGTTTCAATTACAAAGATCTGCTATTTAAGAACCCTGAATACATCGAACACTGAAAGAACCAACATGAAAATCAAATGGATAGTTTTAATATGTACTACGTATTCTAGAACAGAAAAAAATAATACTAAAAAGTTGCCGTTACGATGAATTAGGCTCAGAACAAAGGCAAAGAATATACATACATACACACACACACACACACACACACACACACACATACACACACATACACACACATACACACACATACACACACACACACACACACACACACACACACACACACACACACACACACACACACACACACACACACACACACACACACACACACATCCACACACACATAACCAACACCACATACACACAACAACACATACACACACATACACACACATACCACAAACAACATACACACACACATACACAACATACACACACATACACAACATACACAACATACACATACATACACATCACATACAACACTACATACACACACACATACATACTACACATACATACACATACATACACAACATACACACAAACATACACACATACAACACATACACACACTACAACACATAACACACATAACATCACACATACACACTACATACACATAACCACAACAATACACCATACACTACACACACATACAACCTACACACATACCACAACCACATACAACATCACACATACACAACATACACACATACCACATATAAAATAATAAATAATAAACAATACTCTAACATACAAATAAATACAATAAAATAACACTACACACATCAACATAACCAAATCAACTCCCAAAATCAAATACACATTACTAATTCTACTACTATACTCTAATATCTTTTATTCATTAACTAATTAATTATATTATAAATATATGTATTGAATAGATAATAATAATAATTTATCAAATTCAGCATTACAAATGATCCATAAATTGTTCAGATACGTGAATCTTAATTCTAACTTGCATTGTTATATTATTACAATGATAACTATAGTTAACTATCCCATTATTAATTCAGAAAAGAGATAAAGAAAAAAAACACGTAATTGCTTATTTACTTAGGTAATATATTTACAAGGAAAACAAGAAACCATCACCAATCCTACCTATTTAAAGTCTACATAACCTTGTAAACTTTAACCCTAATCCTATCAAAGGCAAGACAAACCTGAAGAATTTACGAAAAAGAAAAACAACAGCGGTCTTAAGTGGAGGAGTGGCGCCCGAGCAAGAGAGTGAACAGGCGGGTCGCCACCTCATCACCAGCTCACGCGCATGCGCAGCAGTGCTGGTGGTGGTGTCTAAGCAAGGCGCTTCAAACTAGGTGGTTGAGTAACAACCAGTAAGACCGTGGGTCGTGAAATCTCCCCCCAAAAAGAACTTTTTGCCAGAAGGGCAAAAAGTATGTCAAACAATATTTCGAATCTAAAAGCTAAGCTAATGAGCCGAATACAATAGGTAAAACACATTCCACATTTTAAACCCTAGAGAGAGCATCTGCAATTATATTTTCTTTTCCTTTTATATGAATAATTTTGATATTATATGGCTGTAGTTCCAAAGCCCATCTTAGAACTCTCATATTCTTGAATTTTACACTTTCAATAAACCGAAGTGGATTATGATCTGTGAATATTTCAATGGGATACCTGGTGCTTAGTAGGTAAACTTTAAACTTTTCCAATGCTACTATTAACCCTAAAGCCTCCTTTTCAACGGTGGCATAAGATTTCTGATACGGCTTGTATTTAAATGACATGTAGCACACAGGGTGTAACACTTCACTGGGGCCAGGTTGAAGCAACACTGCTCCAATACCTGCATCACTGGCATCCACGTGAATGCTAAACTGTTTATTCATGTCAGGGGCTTGCACACTGGAGCATTTGTCAGCATGTTTTTCAAGTTTTCAAATGCTATTTGACATTTCGGCGACCACGTGAATGTCCTCTTAGTACTGAGCAAGTCCGTAAGGGGAGTAGAAACCTGGGCAAAATTCTTGCAGAATCTTCTGTAGTACCCAGCCAGGCCGATAAACCGCATTAGACTTTTGCGTGTAGAGGGAGTTGGATATTGCTGAACAGCCTCAATCTTCGCTGCAACAGGGGCTAATTGGCCCTGGCCCACCACATGGCCCAGGAAGACGACATGAGCGTGGCCAAACTCACTCTTCATGAGGTTAACAGTGAGGTTAGCTTCATCGAGAGTGGAGAACAAGGCACGAAGTCGAATCAAGTGATCTTCCCAAGATGAGCTCCAGACCACCAGGTCGTCAAGGTAACATCTTACACCCTCCAAATCAGCAGTTAGGAAGTTCATCAGCCGCTGGAAGGTTGCAGGGGCGTTTCGCATTCCAAATGGGAGGACGGTGAATTCATAAAGTCCTGTGGGGGTGACAAAAGCAGATATAGGTTTGGCTCTCTCACTGAGGGGCACCTGGTAATAACCCTGTAAAAGGTCTAGTTTGGAGAGATACCTAGCCTTCCCGAGGTCGTCTATTATATCATCCATCCTCGGTAGAGGGTAGGAATCAGGAACTGTTACTGCATTAACTTTTCGGTAGTCAATACATAGACGAAATGGCCCACCTGCTTTCGGAACTAGAACAACTGGAGATGCCCATGGACTTAAACTTGGACGAATCAGACCCTGGTCTTGGAGGCGTCGAACTTCAGACGAAAGGAACTTTTTCTTGTCACCACCGAGACGATACGGTGCTTGTCGAATGGGCTGTGCGCTTGTTGTCTCTATGTCATGCTCCAAGATTGTACACAGACGGGGAGTGTCACTGAAGAGATCACGATATTCCTGGAGAAGGGAGGTGATGCTGGCTGCTTCAGCTGCTGTTAGGTGAACTAGTTTATGCTCAGGATTATCTAGAATTATAGAGTTTGAGAGGTTAGGCTCCACTATAGAAACTACACATTCTTTGTCACTATTTCCTTCATTGACATCACAAGTGTTAGATACTATGAGTGCGATGACCTTTGTTTTCTCTACATCATATCCACTATCTTCACGAGAATAGTATTTTTTTAAGAGATTAACATGCACTAGACGCCTTTTCTTTCGCCTTTCAGGAGTTTCAATGACATAGTTTACCTCACTAGTACGTTTTAATACACGAAATGGACCATGGTATTTCGAGCAAAGAGGCTGCTTGTGAATGGGGAGTAAAGCCAAAACTAATTCTCCCTCCTTAAATGTTCTGACCTCAGCCTTTTTAGCCTTGTCAAATAGGTTTTTCATCCTACTCTGCACATTACCCAAATGTTTATGTGCAATAGATATAGCAGTTTTAAGTTTACACTTGAGATTTTCCACATACACAGATACAGGTACTACTACCTCTTCATTGAGCCAACACTCTTTTAACACTTTCAGGGGTCCTCGGACCTCATGGCCGTAAATGAGCTGAAAAGGTGAAAACCCTAAGCTCTCCTGAACGCTTTCCCTGACAGAAAAAAGTAATAAATCAATAACTTCATCCCATTCCGACCCTGCTTCGAGACAAAAGGACTTTATCATTGTCTTCAAGGTGTAGTGGAATCGCTCCACTATCCCCTGTGACTCTGGATGAAAGGCGGTCGACTTGTACTGTCTGATACCCAAGGAATGCATTACCTGTTGAAACAGAACTGAGGTAAAATTCGAACCCTGATCTGACTGAATTGAAGAAGGTAGACCCACTCGAGTAAAGAACTTTACTAGTGCTCTGATTACATTTTTACTTGTTATTCGTCTGAGAGGCACTGCTTCAGGGTAACGAGTAGCCCTATCAACGATAGTGAGAAGAAACTGATTACCACGCTTTGTTTTCGGTAGAGGGCCAACACAGTCAATTACTATTTGACTGAAAGGTTCAACTACTGCAGGAATTGGGTGTAAGGGATATGGCTTCACAGAGGTACCTGGCTTCCCCTTAACTTGGCAAATGTGACATGTCTGGCAGTGTTTACCAACATCCTTTTTAAGTTTGGGCCAATAGAAATGAGCTAGAACTTTGAAATATGTCTTAGTTACACCCAAATGACCACATAAATCATGAGCAAAATAAAGTATTTCAGAACGTAGTGATTTTGGAACAACTATCTGATGGACATTGTTCCAAATTTCATCTGAAGGAACATTTACATTCCTGAATTTACGCATTAAGACTCCAGATTTTAGATAGAAACAATTTCCAAAATTATCGATCTCATTTTCATCCACTATATCTCCATAAAATTTGGCCAAATCTGGATCATTATTTTGTTCTGCTATAAGTTCATCCCTAGTAACTGGTTTACCTTTCAAAGGAATGATCCCCTCGGAATTAGCAGGTATCACTATCTTATCAGCATCCTTAAAGAAATCCTTCAGAGTGAAGTCTCCTAAAACGTCATTTTCAATAACAGGAGATTCTGCAGCTTTTGAGTTTGTGGCTATTTTACTCATGCTACGTGTGATCGCGCACGCAGGGAAGAGCTGTGGGTACTTTAGTTCCAATTCTTCGGTATTATTCTCGTTCAGGGGACAGGATGTGACTACTGGGCAGGGCCACATTCTACCACCTGCGAGATCATTACCAATTATTACAGATATACCCTTAGCAGGAATATAATCTACTACCCCCAGTCTTACTGGACCGTTCACTAGATCTGACCTGAGATATACAATACAGATAGGCAAACCAGCTATCCCCGTAAAGCCATCCACCAGAACTTTCTCACCGGTATAACACACTGAACTAGGGACTTCATGCTTACAAATCAGTGAAAGTTCTGCACCCGAATCCCGCAAGATACTGACAGGGCGAAAAGGCTCCTCTGCTCCGACCATACCAATGAAACCTGTGGAACGGAATGGAAGGAATGAAGGACTTACTTCATGAATCTTCTGCTTAGGTTGATTAATGGTATTAGTTTCATCAGAGTTATCGTGAAAATCTTTAGGGATTGCTATGGATTCATTGTTCATGCTAATATGCATTACAGGTTTAGCATCGTCTGAACGCTTACGAATTAATTTAATGCAGTCAGAAATCGAGTGGCCTACCTTCTTGCAATAACGACAGAAAAGTATTTTTTCGGTTTTACCATTAGATCTGTCATCAGGTTTACCGAAGTTTATAGGGAAAGAGGGACCACGGGCACAAGATGTCTCAGTCACCCCACGCTCTGATTTCACAGTCCCTGGAGGAGCATGTCTGGAAGGGTTAGGATGGGGTATCGACTCTCGTGATCTGTAATTAATTTGAGGATTAGTCAGGGAAAAGTTATCAGCAGCCATACCAACTTCTGACAGAGTAGTTAATCCTCTCTCTTCTATATGGCTACGGACTCTTAATGGCATACAATTTTTTACCTCTTCGAGTATGAACAACTCTATTAATTGTTCATATTCGCGGGATGAAAGTTGACTTTCAACCCATTTACGGCACAACATTTCTTTGCGTCTTATAAACTCTACATATGTTTGGCCAGCAACTTTGCGGCTGTTACGAAACTCTTGTCTATATGCTTCTGGCACTTTTTTATACACACTTAAAATTGCCTGCTTTACAATATTATAGTTTTGGGATTGTGTAAGATCAAGTGCCGAAAATACCTCCTGGGCTCGACCTGTAAAAGCGCTGTCAATCAGCAAAACCCATTTATCCTGGGGCCACACATGCAACTGAGCAATACGCTCAAAGTGAGCGAAAAAATACTCTGGTTCCTGCTCACTGAATCTAGGAACAAATCGCACGGCTTCTTTCAGCTGAAACCGCGAGTCGCACGAATCATGCTCTGAGCGTTGCACAAGGCGCATACGCTCGTTTTCCGCTCTTAACTTTTCCACCTCGACCTTCTGAAATTCAAGGTCGATTTGACGACGTTTCATCGTCGCATCAGGAAAATTATCTTCCACGTCCTCTCTAGTGAGCACAGCAAGCATCACCAAGTGGTCAAGCACCATTTCACGGATTAATCTTTCCGTAATGAGGATCGAATGGGAATTTCATAATGGGCTGCCAACTCACACCACTGTGCTTTCTTTAAAGGTACCAGCAAATCCGCAGATGGATTAACAACAAAATTCTCGACAGAAAACACCATTTTGTAACAGAAGAAAACAAGCGAAATTAAGCTAGCTAAGTTAGAAAGAGTATTAAACAAACACACAAAAAGCAATATTTGTATCTCATCACTTGCAAATAGTATAATGGCGACCACAGCCACTACTTAAAAGTTACAGTATCAAGAATCATATGCACACACCCTATATTAAATGTTACTGTCAATTTACAAATTTACGTGAAACATCGTAAAAGATTCTAGCACAATTAAATGTGCAATTTAACACAAGTACATCTTATAACGATATGAAATCAACCAATTAAATACGCACCAACATACCAGGGGAAACGCACATTCCAAAAGTTTATTCTTGACATACCAAACGGAATGTACATTACAAATGGCAAGGAACATACGTTGTAAATGGTTATAAAAAAAATAATGAGTATGTTACCTATGGATTTAGTCGGAAGACAAGATATCAGTTCGTTACAAATGGCAATTAAACACCAAGGGGAACATATGTTGCAAATGGCAATATACAATAAACCAATGGGAACATACGCTGCATATGGGAACAACCACAAAAGGAACGAATTTTTCAAAAGGTAACAATGATAGGGAGAACGAATGTTACAAATAGTAGTTTTAAAACACCAAAAGGAGTGCAAGTTGCAAATGATGAAAAATATTAACAGCGATGCATCATCAATTTCAACACTTCATATGGTTAAACTTCTACGCGAGAATAGAACATCGTTCAAATCCCGGTCAGGCCCCCATTTATCACGACTTGAGTGCATCATCGAGCAGTGGCCAGTTACATAATGGCCCGAAATGGCCAAGCTCAACTCCCGTCGTAGATAAAGATTGTTCAGAATGCACAATCATTGTTAGGTCTCAGCATGTTTCCTTATCTCGTTATTATACCTTTTTCTTAGATGACGTTTCCATCATGATTTATAGTTATTTAACAGTAAATTAAGCATCTTATATAGTCACTTAATAAGTATATTTATGCAATAGAATATATCTTTAATCAGTTATGTCAATGTTCTCCGGAACTTAATTCAACTGCAATTTGTTTTATTCAATAATTCAGTTATATTCTTAAGAAAGAATAAAGAAAAAAAAACACGTAATTGCTTATTTACTTAGGTAATATATTTACAAGGAAAACAAGAAACCATCACCAATCCTACCTATTTAAAGTCTACATAACCTTGTAAACTTTAACCCTAATCCTATCAAAGGCAAGACAAACCTGAAGAATTTACGAAAAGGAAAAACAACAGCGGTCTTAAGTGGAGGAGTGGCGCCCGAGCAAGAGAGTGAACAGGCGGGTCGCCACCTCATCACCAGTTCACGCGCATGCGCAGCAGTGCTGGTGGTGGTGTCTAAGCAAGGCGCTTCAAACTAGGTGGTTGAGTAACAACCAGTAAGACCGTGGGTCGTGAAAATATATATATATATATATATATATATATATATATATATATATATATAATATCTAATGTATAGATAGATATAGGTAGGCAGATAGATAGAGAGACAGATAGATATATGGATAGATAGATATAGATATATACTCGTATCAGTGATTCCCAACCAGGTTTCAGCGGAATCCTCGGGCTCCACCGACTATCGCCCGGGGTTTCGGTGATGTTAACAACACGTCACACACTTTCCGGGCACCAACTCGTACGTGTCAGAGAGTACAATGCATTATGTATATTGCACTATATATACTGTGTGTAAGGATTCCTTGGTATATGAAAAATTAATACAGTGGTAGCTCCTAGGTGTAAAGGATGGGAATATATATATGTGTGTATGCATAAATAAATAAATAAATATATATATATATATATATATATATATGTATATATATGTATATATGCATATATATATATATATATATATATATATATATATATATATATATATATATATATATATATATATACGTGTGCGTGTGTGTGTGTGTGTGTGTGCATAGATAAATGAATATATATATACACATATGTATGTTTATACATATGAATATGTACACATACGTATATACATATGCACACAGACGCATATATAAATATACACATATATAGACAAACACACATGTTTACATGTATATGTATACATACACGTTTACATACACAGGTATGTATATGTATACAAACATGTTTACATACACAGTTGTGTATATGTATACATACACGTTTACATATACAGGTATGTATATGTATACATACACGTTTACATACGTGTATGTATACATGCAAGCGTGTATACATACACGCTTACATACAGGTATGTATATGTATACATACACGTTTACATATACATGTACAGTGCGTAGTTTGGCAGCTAGGACAGGTAAATAAGTAAATCACATTAGAACGCAGGTCAGAGCTATAGTTCATAGGTTGTTTTAAGAACTTTGGTAGAGTATTGTTACTGAAAACAAAAGTAAACATAAACTGGGGGTAATTATTTTGCAAGTGTTTTAATTGTTTCATAATATCAAAGTTTAAATCACCAAAGCAGGGCAGTTTAGCATATTTACGGTCACTTTTACCAGTAGAGATCGTTTGTTGTTTGGTGAATTTCTCATACATAAATTTTTCCTTATTTTATCAAACAACTCTGATGGGTACCCATTTGTTGTAGATAAGTTTTTTAGAAATAACATTTCATGTTTACGGTTAATGCCAGGGTGAAAAATACCGTTGTTATTGGTGACCATAGTATCTAAAAGAGGCAGTTGGTTGTCAATTTCCATTTCACAGGCAATTTTGTTACTAGGATGTTTATATAATTTATATAACCTAGAAAAGGGTTAACACGTGAAGGATGTTTAAAGAGCAGAAAAGTGCCATCGATGTACCGACGATAATGTTGAGGTCTGAATTCGGGCGGGCATTGCTCAAGCCAGTTTTGTTCATGATAACTTAGAAAAGCGTTGGCATAAGAAAGGCCCATCTGTTTGCGTCTATAGACAATCATCAAACGTTAAAAACAGACCATGGGCAATAATTTCCAGTATTTTTTTTTTCTTTTTTTTTTAAGTTAACCAAATTTGTCAGGATCAGTACTGCCTGGGTTTTTGGTTATTAACTGTATGTTCTCTTGTGGAGGTACGTTTGTAAACAGTGATTCAATATCAAAACTCATCAATGCGACGGGTTGTTGGACGTTAAGTGATATGATTTCTTAAGCAAAAGATGTATAACTGTCAATAGTACATTGAGTAGTTGTTACAGGAGATACGATGGGAACCAGAAAACTTACAGTATTATAAATGAGAGTGCCAACCGAGGAAATGATAGGTCTAAAAGGAATCTACGAACTGGGTAGTCCATAAAGCACACCAGGACGTCATAAGGAAGTTGTAGGTGTTAATGGATATTTGATAGTACTCTGTTATGTTTGTCTTCTAGATATAGCAAGTGGGTTGATACTTCACAGTCGTGGTTCGCTCGAATTTAGTGTAGTCATTGAGAATATCCGGCAACTTTTGTTTGCATTCACGTTTGTTTGAAATAACTCGTCCCTTGTCTGGTAATTACTATTGTCTTCGTAGAGGTGACAAGAAAACATCAGAATCACGAGCTTGTCTTCTCTGATGCGATAATTTTCCAAAAGAGTTGTTGCCTATAGTTGCAAGGTTGTTTTAACATTGTTCTTTATGGTACTACAAAGTTTTCAAAGTACGAGTAAAATCTGT
>NC_051396.1:44619031-44621531 GCF_015228065.2 Penaeus monodon
AAGTGTCCACATGCCCGCCTGTCCACCTGATTAGGCTAACAAAGTGCACTGACTATTTATCACCCGTTGATGCCCGCGATGTCCACTTCACCGTCGCACATATCCCGCCATTTTTTGCTGTTCCTTGCCAAAGACAGTTACCGACCATCACTGGGCTCTCCAACTTCAGTCAGTTTCTGTTTCATTTTTCGAAACAACCCCTCTCTCGTGAACAATAAACCCAGTCCAGCAGCATACAGGAGCCGAGTCCGATCTACGCATGCGCTTCTGAAGAAACAGTAAAAGTCACAATAATAAACGTCAACGACTTGACATTGTGGCGGCAAGATCCGGTCCTCAAAGATCACTCCACTGGATTCCGACGCGAGGATGATGGCGAACTCCAGCATCTGACATGTCCACTAATACGGCGTCCGTTAAAACACGGTGGTGCTGTTCCTCCCTGTAATGTAACGGTGATTTTGCGGAATGAGTTACGAAGAAGCTCAACAGACCGAACGGCCGAACGCTTCGTATTTAACGGCGGAGGTAAACTTTTTTCAGTCGTGTTTAGTGCCGAGATCTTCATCACTCGAGCCTTAATCTCCAGCAGCTTTTGTCAATGTGAGGACGATGTTTATAGTCTGAAGGTGAATTAGCGATCTATGATAACAATACGACTCAAGGTTAGCTAGACCATTGGTGACTGCACCCTACCCATCCATCATGTAACAATATCTACACACCGAAGGATCACAACGGCACTTAGGAAAATATACAGCGAGTTATCAAACGTTTGCTAATTCTTTAACATTCGTTTATAATGTTAAGGATTATGTGCCTCGGTCCTAATAGGCACGAGTCGAAGACTTATTCTTGATCCGGGAAGAGATAAGACGGGAGGGGAGAATTACGTTCTTACTTGTTTCTCGCAAGGAAGGACACACGTCCTGTGCCCTGTGTACGTGTATATTTACAAAGAACTATGTGCGGACTATACACACACGTACTCGACTCCTTCCCAACCCTATATGTACAGACCTGCACATACTGGGAGATATGCAAAGAAGATACGAGCACATTTGCGTGTGTGTGTCTGACGAATGGCCACGACCCAGGCACACCATCGCCTGATAACAGTCTTTGGCCACGGAACAAAGGCCGAGCTGCGGCCGCTTCATCAGGCGAGTCCGCGCCCACCTGGAGCACAAAGTTGACAATGACTGGCAGGAATGACCGCTCATTAGCCGCAATCGCCAGACACGCAGCAAAAGTGTATATACATCTCTATGATCCAGTGCGGCCCTGTCACGATTGGGTGAGCGAAGTGAAAAAAGAAGTCGGGTAATTTCCCAGGATGAACGCACGCTATTGCAATCACTTCCAGAGTCTCCGGGAACACCTCGTTAAGGTCGCTTCCCCTAATGGATGAGGTCCTGAGGTTATCACGGACTGCCTTAACTTCTTATGCCTTCTCATGCTTAATCAAGCCTTCTGAATCACGCCTAATAATACACAGTGCAAACAGTGACGAAACACAAAATGCAAACATGCACAAAAGCCAGGTTTAATTTCAGCACTTAATTGCATGGTAATTACTTCGAAATCTTTTCATTGTTCTGCTGATATGCCTCGTATCTATGGTTGATGATAGCACATATTTTTCTGTATTATTTTCTATTCCATACTAATAAACATTCATTAGTTGAAGCTAGCAATAAATTCAGGCTTTACAAAGTAAAACAATTTATGAAAGTGTTCCACGCCTCTCCGTAGAAGAATATACGGTAGGTTAAATCCTTGTATTTCAGGCCAAAACAACAAATATTCATAAAAAAAAAACACGTCAGATGAAGTAGATGAACAGGAGATGCATTCTCACCGTTAATGTTATCTTTTAGGATAACATGTATAGCAAACTTCATATATTCGCTGCAAGGATAAGGGAAAGAAATATTACTTCACACGAACAAAATAGCAGATCTAACCTTTCTAAATTTAAGGAATTAAAATATACGTTCACTCCGTAAAGTGAAATAAGTCTTCGGAAAATTAACGTCAGATAACAGTGTCGTTTATTCGAGGAAAGTCAAATAAGAAAATTTCACTCACTTAAAACCTCATACGTCTGTATGCATTCAGTTATTTCGAATCCTTTCTTTACAGGAATATATGTGGATAAAATAAATACAGTTTTTTAATGATTTGTGAATAGATGATGCTATATAGATTGAAACACACACACACACACACACACACACACACACACAACACACACACACACACACACACACACACACACACACACACACACACACACACACACATTATAATGAGTTAAATTCATAATTCATATTATCATTTCGCAACTGATTCCGCGCGATGTTTTGCTATCCTTTTCACCATACAGCAGATCCATCATGCATTTATCATGGGTTACTTTCAGGTGCATCAATTAGGTGTTTTGGGCAAGGCATTTTGGACCTAATGGCGGGAGAGCACATTTATGATTTTCTTTAGC
>NC_051396.1:44654031-44656531 GCF_015228065.2 Penaeus monodon
AAGGCCTGTCAAGCCATACTTCACGACATACATCACTCATGGGTACCGGCGACAATAGCAATAACACCGGCATCTGAAGAGCGCTAAACGAAAGGTAAATAGTTAGGCTACGCATCGTATTTCTTATGGCAAATATGCATAGCTCCCTCTGTGGAAGAATAAACCTTATTACTATAACCAATCAACCAAATATGGAACCTTGCTTACACATTTCCTTCTCAACATCGCCAGCTGTCTTTACACCTTACTCTCTCCTTTGTTCTCCGGATAAAACATATCGCTTGCCTCTTGGTCAAGGAAAGTGCCGATGTCGTCCTTCCTGTATATATCTCATGGCACGATCAACGCCGAAGGTTTCTCTACATGAGCAGGTTCTCGGCAGTCCAGGAATTACTAGGCCATATTGAATGCTGTTCTTGTTTATCAAGTCTTGTAACTCTCTCCTGTCTTCCGCACTTGTCAGAATTCCCTCGGTGGTTTCTAATCTCTGATTCTGGAAGATATATCCCGAGGTCCCTTTTCCCCCCGCGATGCCTCTCCGGTGATGCTATTCTGGGTGGTGATGAGGTAGGTCAGGAAAGGTCTTGCTCTGGGTGAATTTTAATGCTCGAGATCAGACGCTTTGGTCGTATTTGGAATAATCGATGCAGGACTGAGGGAAGGCATGTGGGGGAGATGTCTTGATTCGGCACGATTGGTACAGTTACCGAATAAATTTCAGGCACTGATTTTCACGTAGAGTTTTCACGTCTTTCAATGTTTTAGGATGATTATAACTGACTTGCTTCTCGGTCGACGTATCTTTACTTGGGATGAAAATTTATAATGGGTATCATGTCAATAATAATGATATTAATAACACTGGCGGTGGCGGTAATAAGAGTAATGACTGTAATCATAGTAATGATAACTAGGATGATAAAAGTGATAATGATAATGACCGCACTATCAGCAATGCAATTCATTATTCAAGATGGCAGTGATACAATGATATTCATATATTCATAAATAATATAATAATATACCTTTACTCTTATTAATGATAACCAAATAAAAGAATAATGATAAAAACGATAAGCATGAATATTGTCATTTCTGGTAACATTATTTTCTACTATCATCATCGTCAACATCATTTTCAGCGTTACCATGATTATTTTCTTTCGTCATTATTTTACTTTCATTATCATGGTTATCATTATTATTATTATCATTATCATGATCATGATCATTATCATTATTATGATGATGATGATTATCATTATTATCATTATCAGTGTTATTATCATTATTGTTATAATTATCATTATCATTATTATTAATATTATTATTATTATTATCATTATTTATTCATTTATTTATTGTAATAATAATGATAATAATAATAATAATAATAATAATATATATATTTTTTTTTACTATTATTATTATTATTATTATTATTATTATTATTTTGCCATTATAGATTATCATTGATGTTATTATTATTATTATTATTATTATTATTATTATTATTATATTATTATTACCATTATTATCATCATCATAATTATTATAACTATTATTACTATTCGTAGCAGTAGTAGTATTATTAGTATTATTTGCGTTATCATTATTCTTTTCTTATTCTTATTCTTCTGCTTATTATTATTATTATTATTATTATTATTATTATTATTATTATTGTTACTATTATTATAATTATTATCATTACCATCAGCATCATCATTATTAATATCATTATTATTATCATTATTTTTATTTTTATTATTATCATTATTATTACTATTACTACTACTACTAATAACAACAACAACAACAATAACAATAACAACAACAACAATGATAATAATAATAATGATATTTTTTTTATTACCATCATCGTTATCAATGTTATTAATATTATTTTTATTCTTATTGCTTTCATTATTACTTCTATTATAAAGCTAATTGATACCGGTGTTATTACTATTATTATCATAATCATTATTATCATACCCATCATTATTATTATCATTTCTAGCATTAGTAGCTGTAGTAGTAGTAGTGGTAGTAGTAGTAATATTTACTGCTAGTAGTAGTAGTAATAGTAGATCATTGTCATTATTATTATTATTGTCAATGCTATTTTTATTATTGTTATTATTATTGTTGTTGTTAATATCACTATTATTGCCGTTGTTTTGTTGTTGTTGTTGTTTACTATATCTTATATCAGTATTATTATTATTATTATTATTTTGTTATCATTATTACTGTTATTACCATTTTACAATTATTATTATAATTATTTTCATTATTATGATCAGTTATTGTTATTTTTATCATCGGTTGTAGCAAAAATAATAATCATCATCATAATAATTAATAGTAATGATACCACTACTACCTCTACTACTATTACTACTACTACTACTACTACTACTGTTACTAATAATAATAATAATAATAATAATAATAATAATAATAATAAGAAGAAGAAGAAGAAGAAAAAGAAGAA
>NC_051396.1:44676531-44679031 GCF_015228065.2 Penaeus monodon
TGATAATGGTAATGATAAAGATCAACAATATACTCCACCAACAAATGCATAATATAAACCTGGCATTGTTTGCGAAATTATTAATCAAACATCAACAAACAAAAGCGTGCACTCTATGTTGCTTTCCTGCAACATATTGCTCCTCCAGATCAAGGCTTGAGGTTGCAGGCGTGCAGGGGCGTCTCGCACAGCGCCTGAAGGAGTCATTTAGGATAAACCGCAGGTGCTCCTGGCTAGTCTGCCGAGAGGAAGTTCCACGTGCGCCATATCCTTCGCGGCGCAGCTCCTCCCAACATCCTGCTCCCGTCAACGCTGGCTAACAACCTGCCATAAAGTCCTACTAATGTTCCGTAATCAGCGCTCCTCATTACGCTCCCACTCTCCGCAACGGAGTCAGAAAAACCGCTAGAGTAAAAACGAAAACTGGACGGGAAATTCCGTGAGCTGATTGCTTCTCGGGTGGCAGCCTGATCACCTGCTTAAGCCCGATATTGTTCGGTCACTGCTGCCACTCCTGTCCTGCTCGGCTCTGTTGCTAGCCTGCTTTGCCCTACTTTTGCCTCGCCCGGTTTGTGCACCTGGGATGGTATTTCGTCGTTCAACAGTGCCATGGTGTTACGGTAATGATGATGAGGATGACTTGACATGCGATTCTGTGTACAGAGCTATCCGTATTACTAGAATAAAGAGAATTATGAATGGCAAATAATCAGAATTCATCGCTACAAATAGTGGAAATAGGTTTGAATGAAAAATATTTTTTTTCTGATATTACTCTACTTCAGCGGGATAAAAGATAGTTATCGAAATTTAAGTAAATTTATCCAAAACTGTAGCCCATAAAAATAGCGGTACACTCTCCTACTCAGACTATATATCATTTCCACGTTGGAACATTAATTAGGAAAAAAACGGATAATTAAATTTTCTGTGCAATTATGAAGCATGATTATTCATCTTTATCCCTGACAAATCACTCAGAGACCAAGTGCAAAAACGAACGTGACAATGCGATAATGATTTTCCAGTCCTCGAAAATAAGTTCGTAATTAAGTAAATGTCTTTTTTTACTGCTGATACGTACAAGATAATGAAAATCTACGGGTCTGCATAACCAAGTTCTAAATTCATCTTTTCATTCGTGGCCTACCTTTTCGAGCGTAAACGTATCATTATTTTGCATTAGAAACTTCTCTAGGGGATGCTACATGTAATTTACCATCATAACAAGTCATGAAGATGTTGGTAAATAAAGTGAAGTTGGTGATAAAACGCAGACACAACGCAAATTGGCCGGCTGGCCTTCTGAATGATTTGAAAATATGACTGAACACCTGATGACGTATGTGTTTTTGAACACACGTCCGTACGTACGACCGGAAAAAATGCGAAAAACATAAGCACACTTTTAGATAAAAAAGAACAGACAAACGTAGTTTAGACTACAGTTTCCCGAAGTAACCCTAATGAGAAGATAATTACCTTGAAATAATTATCTGAGAACCCCCGTCCACAAGGCGTGACGTGAAGACACCTGACACTGAAACTTCATCGAGGAACACTTCTGAGAAACCCGGCCTCTCAGCTGTCACTCAGATCACCTCTAAGAACCGACACTTTAGGACAAAAGAAAACAGGGAACGATAAACACTACTAAGAAAACTGAACAGCCAACAGTATTTCGGGATCTGAAGTTACTTAACTCAGAACTTCAGCGCTTGAGCAACTGTGAATGCCTGCAAAGAGACCCTGAAAACTCCTGAAGCGCCGTCAACAGAGAAAAAAAAAAAAGTTACTTGCATCAGCCTGTGGATCCTCACCTGTCAACAAACCTTTACTTACAGAAACCTGTCGGTACACACTTACCAAAGAACAACTGCCAGGTACTCATTACGTGATGGCAACTGTCATGGACGTATCGTAGCCTTCATGAAGACGGGAATTAAATAAAACCGGTGTCTTTTCGCATTAGAGATGAAACTGGAGATGACTAAGAGCATTGCTTGAAATAATCAATTTGTTATGAATTAGTCTCCCAAATCTGACATTCAATTTGTCTTTAGCAACTTTGTTCTCTTTATTTAGTAATTTCACATTACCTTTTACAGCAATTACATACACAGTCCATGATGAATGGTAAAACACTCTTCCGTGTTGATACTATGGTATACATACACAGTCCAATGTATACACGGAAAAAAACATACATGGCACTCCCGCGCGCACATATAAATTGAAAGGAGAGAGAGAGAGAAAGAGAGAGAGAGAGAGAGAGAGAGAGAGAGAGAGAGAGAGAGAGAGAGAGAGAGAGAGAGAGAGAGAGAGAGAGAGAGAGAGAGAGAGAGAGAGAGAGAGAGAGAGAGAGAGGGAGGGAGGGAGAAGCACGCAAACATGCACATTTCGATGAAACATTTCATCCAGGTTAGCAACTGGGATCCAGGGTCTTAATAACATGTTCGGTTTAGCATTCAGCATGGAGCGGGGAATGCTCCGTCCCTTT
>NC_051396.1:44681531-44686531 GCF_015228065.2 Penaeus monodon
TTCATTAACTGGAGATGGACTAGACGCTAACTCTCACGTACCTTCTTTCTCTGTATTCTCTCTAATCCACAAAAATCAGCAAAGGCAGTCAGTGTATTATCTCAAGTGGTTTCACTTCAACTTTGGTCTTTTTAACTTGTGTATTGAAGCTAAAGAGTATATCACGTCTATAATCAGAAAAAAACAAACAATAATATAAACACTCGCATTGTCCATTTGTACACATCATAGACATACACCGTTTGTGCTCTGAATACGTGCGGACATTACAGGTGTCGCTGGATTCACGAGGGAGGGTCTTTGTTACTAATACGTATTTATAAAGTACGTAAAAGTTGCTATAACGTTTCAAAATACTTTGCGATGTCATTATGGACATCTTACAACACTAGAATTAGGTAGGAAACTATTACTGTTCGTATGTGAATGATATTTGTTAGGATACGCAGCCTTTACACATCAACAGTGTGTAAAGCTGCTTAGAGACACTATACTCATTCTATACATATTTTTCATTTTTGTTATGGATACATTTATCACTAAATATTTTTGTCATTGCATACCCAGTACATGGTTTGTACTGGGTATGCAATGACAAAAATATGTGAAAATATTGTGAAACTAATGTCTAGTCTAAGTGGTAGCACGCACGGACGGACACACGTCTTAACGTCACATTTTCATATATAGTGTATATTCATTCTTTAAGGGTGATATACATTATGCGTTCTTTTTATTCCTCTGTATATTCTGACCATTCTGTATCTTAATACTATTTACAAAAAAGTATCCAGGGCAGTACGTACACTGATTCATATTTAAGGTGACATGAATGTGTTAATGTATTCGCCATATACAGCACGTTATGAATGTACTTTTATATCCGTTTTTTCTTTCTTTCTTTCTTTCTTCCTGTCTTTACTCTTCTTTTTTTCTCTTTTATTCCCGAAAGAGCGAGAGAGAGTATACTCCGCGTTCTGTAATATCAGCGCCGATTACATAATTTATTTTTCTCTTTAGCGTTACCTCGTTGATAATTGAAAATAACAACACAGCCTGTCAGTATAGGGGCTTGTTTACGCTAACCTGCAAGCTTCTAGTATTGTGGTATTAGTATCTAATCTACAGTTATTTTACTGTATCTCCCTCTATATCTGTATATTACTCAATACACCTTGGTGTATTAAATCATGCGTTAATGCTATGTGTTCTCACTTCGTTAACACTGATTACGCAACCCCATTTCGTATTTCGTCACTGCATTAGATCGTTCGTTTTGCCTGCAGTGAACCTCAATGCGCATGAAAACCCATACTGCATATACTTCAAATCTATACTCGTACCATTAATGCGGTTATTTAATGTGGCATCAGCTCGCCGCTCGCCATCAGTGTTTCGTGTGTACAATTTGTGCCATCACATGTACTATGTACATTGTTATCAGCGTTAGTTAATCTATTTAATTCTATCTGTGAATGTGTCTTCGTGTGTACGACTACGTAGGTACGTGTATGTAAGTGTGCTTATGAGCTTGCATGAGTGCGTATATGTGAGCGTTGTAACTGTTCCCATCAGTGTTGCAAGTGCATCTTATTATCTAGCGGTGTATTCATCGTGTGTGGCCTTCGATCGGTTAGGCGATAGCACGAGGCAGGGTCAGCCTTCCTTGGTCGGCCAGGTGGTAAAGTTGGGCAAGGCACCACACCGTGGCTGACTAGGTGGTGAGAGACGAGGCAGCACCACGTGGTTAGCTAGATGGTGGTGCGAGGCAGGGTAGCAGGTGAGGTGAGGTGAAGCCACGTGAGTCAGTACTGGCTGTTGGTGCTCAGATGGTGAACCTCACTCGTTCATTGCTTCTACCTTCTTGAACTTTTTGCACGATTGCCCACAGTCTTTTCCTCTCTTAAATTATTGCATTTGTGCCTCCGAGTCCAAAAGGACAAAGGGAAGAACAAGCAGAGACACACTGACGAGAATGTATATCTGTGCACGCAAACACACGCGCACGCACACACACACACACACACACACACACACACACACACACACACACACACACACACACACACACACACACACGGTCTCACTCACGCACATACACATCCACACACGCGCGCACATGCTCGTACAACAAATCGCGTGGAAAGTAGCAAGCAGCAAAAAGCGCTGGCGTTGTGTACCTTTGCCGATCTCCGGGGGAATATCTCTTGTGCGAGGCAGATATGATGGCAGCCGTGGCGTGCGGAGATGGTGTTCGGAGAGCGTGTTCTGGTCGTGCAGGTTTAACTTCTGCATTATTGTAGCCTGATGAATCAAATGTTACCTGGAAATTTGGTGATATAAATCGTGGCGGAGTTGTTGATTACAGAGAGGCGGCTGGTGTTGACTGCGCGACCCCTGGCAGACATTCCGCGGGTCTGGCAGTCCTCGCCTACCTGGTGGTCGCCGTTGGTGGTCAGCCCAACACCGGTTATGTACAGGTGTTTCTAGACCCGATACCCGCAAGAGGCAAGTGCCCGCACATGTTGATCACGTGGAGGTGCGGGTCAAGCCCGAGGATAATCACGTCGAGGGCGGTGTGTCCCCCCAGGAGCACAAGGATGACGCAGGCGGACGATATCCGAAGTGGAGAGCGTCAAGGACCTTACCCCCCCCCCCGCCCCCCTATCCCGCCCGTCGCCAGAAGGGTCACGAGATCATCTGCGCCAGAACAACGGATCAGGTGTTGGAGGGTCACGGGAGGCGCGTGAGGAGGCGTGGGGGCCTTAGAGCGGCGTGGGCGTGGGAATATTGTGTGGGTATGTGGGCAATGGGCAGTCCCAGGTGACACTGAGGTCGGTGGGCTGGGACGTGGGCGTGATCTCAGGAGATGGTATCATGATGCGAGGAAGGGTGCTGAGACAGCTGGGTGGCGGGCGTGCTGCGGGCGGCTTGTGGGCGTGGCTGTCACTCCACAACGCATCCGGACTCCCGCTACGCTGGGAAACTTGATCCCTGGGCCGCTGTCACGACCCAGGCCACGAAAAACTGCCGCCAAGCGAACAGGTGGTGGCGGCTGAGGCTGGCAGGACGCCAAGGCGGCACACAGCGACGGGTGGTGGCGTTCGGGGGCCGTGTTTCACCTGGAACACCCACGTGCCCACCCCGGAGCCTCAGCGCCCCCCAGCCCGCGCCCGACGCCCAAACGTGGCTAGAACCAATGTGTAGGTCGGGCTGGAGGTGTGTGGTGTCGCCGTGGTGGTCTCGGGCAGGGTGGTGGCGGCAGCCCGGGGGGAGGCAGCGCGGCCAGCCACACACACACCATAACAAACACCGTGCTTCACACGCGAACCAAAACTTTTCGCCCGTGATTACGTACGTCTTACGGGCCTCTGGCGGCTCAGTTCTGTGCTTTCTGGTCCTCAGGTTTGCCATCTGCATGTCAATAAGTACTGCACGCAGCCAGCTGCAAATTCCTTGCATATACGCGTAGAAAATGCACCGTGAAAGTGAACGAAGGTAGCGTAAATGAACGGAGATGGCGGCGCGAGTCTACTAGACCAGGGCATCAGACCGGGGCCCGAGCGGAGTCAAGCAGTCTACAGGGTCGGTTCTCTCCGTGCAGTCACCTGCCAGCCAGTTGTACTACGGCGTGCTGAGAGCGGGGACCTCCTGTGCGCGTCTCTCCCACGCTGCCTGCCACGCCACCATCACCGCCGCCGCCCGCCGCCCGCCGCCGCCCGCCACTTTGACTATTGTTGCGAAACTTCATGCTGTGTATCGGCTTCATTTGAGCGACGTCGACCCTGGTTCCTCTCGAGTTTAATCATCTCCGAAGATCTTGAGCTTTGAGTGATTCGCATATTACTGAACCTCCTCCAGCCTTTGCATGACATTCCACACCGCTCCAACATTCCACATTCATCAAGATCTGTCACATCTCTGTACTTTTCCTCTCATTCTGTCCCTGATTGTTTTGCCAGTTATCGCCAATATATCTGTTCACTTGTTCTTTAACCAAAGAAATAATAACAATCTCTTGGTATTATCAGATTTACATATTCCTTGATATTGCCCTGAATAACAAAACTCCCCATCACCCACTAACTCTCTTTTTATACCTAACATTTTTATAGTATTAAACCTGGCTCTCTCTCCGAAATCTAATACTTGCCAACCAAATATCTCTTCTAAACACCAAAGTTTTCTTTTATCCAAATATCTCCTCGCACTTGTCCTTTCAACCCTATTTTCCGAGTTTTATGTATCCAATTTTGACCTTTCTGCGTGTCCCATCATTTAAGATCCTCCAGCTGAAGACGCAAGCACTATTGTATTATCTCCCAGTACAAAAAGTATATCATCTTTCTTTTTATGCCCTTTCTTTTCCTATCTTTCCTTTCCTTGAACTAGGTTTCCTGCATTTCTGAAATTTATATCGCAAGTAATTTTGAACACATCTAGCATACCTTCTACTTTTATCCTGCCGAAAGGCTTTCTAAGAGTAGCTTTCCAGCCAGCATGTTTCGATAACTACTTGCCTCTTCCTAAATATTAATTTTCCCCCGATACTTGAACCTGCAAACAGCTATTCCTTCCTATCGATGCCGACACTGTCCTGGCTTCAACTCTTTTCCAATAACATTTTGCCACTCCTTATATAACCTTCCCAGCACCAACACTCGAACCACCTTACCGCTAACACCTGAGACATTCCTCATCCTCTGGCACAAGCACAGTTACACTATCCACCTTCGTATCACAAACAAACACCAGGACTTTCTCCCCTCCTTCGCTCTTCCACATGGTATTTGTTTCACCTCGAGGAGCTCGAACCAGAGTGTGTCATCACCTCTCTTGCTTCACGTGGCTGAGGGTGTTTGCTGGCCGGCGTTGTGTGTGTCCGCAGCACTGACATTAATTACCTGGAAAAGTTGGGCACGCATATACATCTGGTGGCTTACGGGGAGGAAGATTCGTAACGGGCGCTCCGTCTCTGCTGCGTCTGAAGCCATCAATAC
>NC_051396.1:44701531-44706531 GCF_015228065.2 Penaeus monodon
ACGGGCAAATTGCAGAACTAATACGAATTCTGCCTGACATTACACTTCGGATCACACAAGGACATGCCGACCTACGTGGTGTGGTGATTTAAACAGTACTTAGCAAGTGATCCAAGTACCCTGGCCTGCCCATCTGGTGTGACGACGTGGGGGTATGCTGAGGGAGGGAGGGAGAGGGTGAGACGTCGCTTCGTTAGTCAGTGTGTTGTAGACATGAGGGAATACTTTAATAGTGGTCGTATGTTCTTAAAGAATTAAACTTCGACAATAAGCATATGAAGCATGAGGAAGGCTGCAGCAGTGGCAATACGTTCGCAGAACTAAGAGAGGAAGTGAGGTGAAGCATGTTATTAAAAGCAGATGTTCCAGCAGTTACACTGCATGGAGGTGACCTGCCGCAGGGGATGTTACAAGGAGGAAGACAGTGCTGAGGACATGATGTTAGTGAGAATACTACCTTGAGAGCTGAATGTCCACTACTAAGGAATTACTGATATGTTCCATTTTCAAACCAAAAAAACTTTTACCTTTAATCCGGTTCTAATTATGCCTGTACTTATCTTCCGCCGATATTTGTGTGCGTTGGAAGTGTACGTCCGCTCATGTACCCTTCTCCACAAAACGGCATGAAATGCGAACGAAATCTGCAAAAAAAAAAGTCTGGAGTTAAGAACCTATGTGGTTTCAATGTACACATATTTATTAGGCAAATGCAGACACGTTCTACATATTTATTTACATTTCTGTAGCGCCTTCTTCCCAAATGCCCAGTGACGTATGTAAGTGAGTTTGTCGTAGCGAATCACCTAGTTTCCGTGAGTGTTCATGCAGCAACACCATCTTGCACACTAACTTTAGAATTAACTGAGTTCTGTTAAATGCGTTTACTATTTTCCTATTATTTGCTTACCAAACATGTGGAAAGAAAATCTTCTCTTCATGCAACTAGGTTTAGAACATTACAAATTTTACATCGGCGTTACCTTTTAAATAACCTAGGCGTTCTTTTACTGCTAGGAAAACGAAATCATTATATTTACATCGTCTATATCATATTTGTGTTAACATCAATAGATATTAAAATGACTAGTTAAGTCACAGTATTCTTACTTTTTATTGACGCTATCAGATAAATTCGCGCAACTGCACAATTTATGAAAATGAATTTTCTACATTTATTAGAAGCATTGCCCTCATACTGATACTCGATAATTGACCAAGCAAGACTAATATTTATTTATTTAAGCACAAGCTGAATGCAAGTGTGATATGAATAGAAGGATTAAGTTGTTTACATTGTTTCAAAAGAAAACTCTCAGAATTTAAATCATAACAGTAAGAGATAACTTTTGCAATCGATATAGGCAAAAACATCCATAAAATACAAAATACATTGATAGATATTCTTCGCACGCTTTACCATACAGAAGATAAGAAAATATCAGCAAAAGCGTAACAAACTCCAATAGTTTTAGATCTGTTGTATAATCATAGTCTGTCTCCATCATGCATTTCCATCGCTGTTTTCTCCTCATGCATATCCTCTTATTATTGGTTTCTCCGCATTCCCATTTATGTATCCACCCAATACATTCGAAATAATGGTCTATTTTCACCGTAGTTCTCCTCTCATGGTATGTATCTATCATGCATTCCCACTCGTGTTTTGTTCTCATCATGCATACCCACTTATGGTTTCTCTCCACCACGCGCTGTTTGTCACCACCCGGCATTCACCTGCATGGCCTGTCTCCACCATGCCTTCCCACTCATTCCTATTCGTGATCCACTTCCACCATGTGTTCCCACTCATGGCTCGTCTCCGCTATGCATTCCCACTCATGATCGATTCCCACAATGCATTCCCACTCGCAGTCCTAGCCGACTTCCACTATACATTTCCAGACACTTTTTTATATCTAAATGTGATAACTAGTTTTTTTTTTGAGAGATTGAAATACTCTATTAACTCCATTTATTTCACTAATATATATCTACTGTGTAACTATGCATACCATTTTCAGGTCTTTTGCTTTGGTGCAATGGCAGTTTTTTCGTCTTCTCTTTGGGAAATACAATAAATACTTGCAAAAAAATGCATTGGAAAAAGAATGGAATATTTGGATAACAAGTAATCCAATCAGATTTGGTGTCGGTCGAATAAATAGTGAGCATATTAGCCTGCCGGAAAACATTTGCAAAAAGCAGAAGAAAAAGAAAAGGAGAAGGAGGAAGAATGGAAAATGGAGAAGGGGAAGGAGAGAAGTAATGAGAAACAGCGAGAGCAATGTGAATTTCTTCTACACATTACAAAAAAGCCGGAAATGTTCTGACGCTGTAAATAATATGGAACGTTTTCCAAAATGATCTATGTCTTTGTTACTATGAAGTGATGTGTGAATTTACATCTAAGGATTTAGTTCTTTAGAATATATGAACAAAAGTCGGTGTCACTTTTAAAAGGAAGTGGTGTGTAATAAATCGCAGGAGTACCAAAAGTTGAATCTTAATATATCTTAAAAGTTCTATATTACATTTAACATTCTGACAGCGTTTTCCACTATCGATCGTGTTTTGGCTTGGTTACGACAAGGCGGTTCATGAGACGCAATACACACGTGCCTCGAACAAACAACTCATGGATGTTCGCCAAAATTCCGAGGAATGTATCGAGCATATGCAGTCTTGTTGCACTTAACATTAGTGAAAGTTCCAGAGTAATAGCGGCACTACTTTGAAACGTAAATCGTGCTTTAAATATATAAAATAACTGAATAATCAAAATTGAAGGAATGCTTTACAAAGTTAAAGAATAAATTGATTTTGAATTGACTCGTTCCGACAGCGGATCATACCCGTCAGATTTAGTAAGCATACGAGTCTGATATATAAAAGAAAAAAGTATTAACGAAAAAAAACGTATCCAACAATTAGAATCGGAAGTACAAACGTAAAATCGGAAATCATTAATCCCACCATAATACTTTAGACAGAATATCGGAATATATAAATCCACCAAACGCCACTGTGATTTCATTTCTATTTGTTAAATCTATTTACATATGGAGTGATGGAAACATTTTTATTCTTTGGGGATTAGATAGTTTCCATTTGGATTTGAATATATGATCATTACCGTCTTCGGTCTCCTAAGAAGAATATTGCATTTATATACCTGCAAGTATGCGCTGTATTTAGTAGCGGACCGTAAGCAGTCGCATAAAAATGGCGTTGTAACAAGTTAGTGTGTATTGATAAGTATTCATAATTTCTTTTATTATCGTTAGTTTTTCTCCTTCTGACAGAAAACTAACATCTTTATACATTCAAAAATGTCCTGAAATTCGAATCACTGGGCCTCTTTTGTATCAGTTGTATAACTAAAACCGGCACACAAGTACCGATAGCATTGTTTAAAAAAGCATACCAATGGATTATTTTAAAACAAATCTTCTCTAGAGACATAACAAGCGCACGAAAAAATATAACAAAGAGATGGAGAAAATATTCCCCACTCGTGCACAGCGATGGAAATCTGTAGCAAGGAAAAAATTATTATGATATTCTTATAAAACTCTGCCATTAGCAATGAATATATAAGCGTGTGTCGACTTGATGCTACGTTCTGCAGGATGCAAGGTAAAAAGTGGCATGGGGCGTAAGGAGCAGCGAGACGGGAAGAAACGAGTGGAAAATGAAGGTGGAAATGGAAAGATGGAGAACGATAGAAAGGGTAAAGGGTGACTGTTCCATTCAGTGGCAGAACAACGAATGAATAATGAATAGCATAGTAGTAGTAGTAGTATTGTAGTATGTGAAGGTGACCGAATAAGCAGTAGATTAAATCAATGATTAAACGAATATTGGTGAAAAGCTTAATAGACATAGTAAAATAATGAATAATTAATGGAATAGAATAATAGATCAGTGTAAAATAAACTAAAAATGTTGGTTCACTGGCATCGAAAAAATGGTCCGGAGAAAATGCCGAAGTGCCAGGCCAAGAAAGAATGGAAGGGGGGGAGGGTGGCAGAGTGATAAGAGAGAGTGCACTGTGGAATGTTGTTGCTTTTTGGAGGATATACTTGGGCGTGCAGATAGACCACCAGGCTGTCGTCCGAGGCTGGAGGAAAGCGCAGAGTCGGTGTAAAGAACAGATTTATTGATTAGCATGTAGAGTTTAAAACGGAAGGAAAGAGAGACGAGGATAGAAGGGCGGCTCGATCCGAGGCAGCCTGGAACGCGAGGGGAGACTGGAAGGGGTCGGATGGATAGTCTAACAGGATGGAAGGTTGAGAGCCGCGGAGTAGACGGCTAGAGGGGCTGCACCAGTTGAAGAATGACGTAGAGAGTAAGAAGAAGCACAGAGAATAATACAGAATGGAGTGTCGGAGGGCAATTAGTGGAACGGGATGGAGGCCTTGGGGGTGAAGGGTGAAGAGTGCAAGGATGAAGAGGCTAGATATGCGCACTGCATCATGACAGCGAGGCAGCAAGACCCTGGTTGTGGCCCTGAAGGCTGCTCGCTCACAGGTGGGCTCAGGTACCCGAGACCCACCACAAGATGCTCTCTCTCTCTGAAGGGTGGCGCTGAGTAGGATGAGTAAGGCATTTTGCACAACACATGAAGCTGTGCTACGTTATCCGCCTTGTAATACTCGCAGAACAATCAGCTGACTATAATGATAACCGTCCCTAGCTTGTAGAATTTCGGCCGCGATCCGTATTCGGTTTTTGAATGTTCGGGTCATGAAGCCTCGGTGTGGGGCCGCTTTCAGGGGAGATGACCCGAGCCACAGGCAAATGTGTTCTCATTTCGCCGTGTTAGATCTCAGGCTCAAGAGGGGCGGGGAGGCTGCAACTCGTCAGGTAAGGTCAACAGTGCTCTGACGTCTTAAGCAAGGTATGAAACAAGGTCAAGTGGACAAGATGAAGTTCCGCGTGGGGCCGGCGGGTCAAGGGTGCAGCCGAGGTCGACCAGAAATACTCGAAGCAGAGAG
>NC_051396.1:44711531-44714031 GCF_015228065.2 Penaeus monodon
ATGTGTGTGTGTGTGTGTGTGTGTGTGTGTGTGTGTGTGTGTGTGTGTGTGTGTGTGTGTGTGTGTGTGTGTGTTGTGTGTGTGTGTGTGTGTGTGTGTGTGTGTGTGTGTGTGTGTGTGTGTGTGTGTGTGTGTGTGTGTGTGTGTGTGTGTGTGTATAGTCTGTCTGTATGTGCGTGTGCGCACATCTAAACAATATATTTTTTTAAGCGTACATTGGAAAAAGATAAAAAGTTCGTTTTAACACCAATGGAGCCGTGGAACAAACAGTTAGCGCGACCTGTGCAGTTCTTTGTTATTTCTTTCCCCACTCTCCCGTAATGGCTGTCCCACAAGAAGCGTACGCGACATGGCAACATGACGGCTTACTAGAACGAGGGCCTGCTCGCGGCCGCCACACAGGGCCTCACGAGGCGGTGACAGCTACACTCCACTAGCGACCCTCAGCCTCGTAGCCCGGGGGCGACGACGTAACTGTTCCATTCTCTCACATACACGCATGCATATATACACACGCGTGCGCACGCAATGACAAAGCATCCACATCCGCTTATTCAGCAATGAATCTGGATGTGGCTCTCCCGACGACGCGTCACGCGGAATTCCTCATGCCATCCCCATCAGTGGCCCCGCACACCGCCCGTGGCGCCTCTGCCAGCATCCTCGGCATACCTCGCGTCGCCTTCGTCAGGAGGTTACACAGACCTCGTCGTCTTCGGGCCATGGCGAAGGAACTGGCGGCGGTGGCAGGAATTTAATGTTCGTGCCTGAGATTTTACGAGTGAGTCGCGAATTCCGGGGATCATGTTTGGGTCACCCGGAGTGAAAAGGTCGGGAGTAACCTAGATCAATTCTAGACAAACGCAGACTAACGGCTAGATGAACGGTTTACACAAATTGCCTGATGAACGGTTTATATGAACGGTTTGCACGGGTGGTTGCATGAACAGTTTAGCGAACACATAGAGTAACGGTCTAAACTAACGGTAGATGAACTGTTCACACTAACACTCAGGAAAGCGGTTTAGTTAAAGTATTAGATACACGGTAAAGGCGATATATACTGAACGTTAATCATATTTCCATTTGCATTTTGTTTTGCTGACCTAAATTGCTGGCTAGTCCGAAAATGAGACTGAATACACAAACCAACACAGATCACTAATGAAATAGGAACTGAGATAAATAAAACAGCACCCATCGCGCCTTTTCCTTGCACACACAGGCATGTCCATCCGACCTGCGCAGCAACCATCCGCAAGTACTTGAGTGCAACGTCGAACGTGACGCCATAATGTCTCCTTTCAGAGGTGGGTGGTCGAGGTGGAGGGCCGGCGGGGAGCAGAGAGGTCCACAAGAATGGCTGGCTTAAGAGGATGCCGACACAGGAACGTCGCCTCTCTGTCATGGCACCCTTCGGCAAGGTTAGTGCCCCCCTCACGCTAGTGCTCGCATCCCTCTCCCTGCCATCGGCCGACGGGACCGATGTAAATCCAAGCTTTCCCTCTTTTCTCTCTCTGTTTCTCTTCTGCCACTTCTATTATCATCGCGCCCTTTCTTTAGCTGGACTGACGAAGCCTTTCAATCCACTATCCTTACCAGTTTCCCCCTCTCCCCAACACTGTCTTCCCCAATTTATAATATCTTTTCTCGCCATAAATGCCTTCCCTGCACCCTGTCGATCACTATCACCTTTCGTCTTGCCTACCGGGCGCTCCAGAGGCCCCTGTCATTTAGTTCTCCCTGAATCCTTCCCTGAGCCTCAGGAACTCACTTACAGATACACCGTTAGTTTCTTGTTTAATCAAGAAGCCTATTTTATTTGTTAACTCGCAGGCAATAAATCTTATGTTGATGTAGGTGGGCAGATTTATTTTACTGCAACAGAGTATACATCAAATCTCAACGAGCTTTCATTGATGGCTTCATGAACTACAAGTCCCCCTTTACAACTAAAACACTACGAGTCATTATAATCATAGCATATTACACGCTAGATTTCATAATCGTGACCTGTAAGATACCTGTTAATTATTTTGTTTTGTATTAAAACAGCATTAAAATTAAATTCATAAACTTTCTCATCATAGAAACAACTGGCTTTGAACTTAAATTAATATTTCAACATCATTATTCTAATTTTTTTATCATTATTGCTATCTCGTGTATTGGTATTGATACCCTTAATAATCTAAACGAAAATGACAAGTTCTCTCTCTCTACCTATACCACTGTTATCTGCAACTATTTTTTACATTATTGCCATCACTGTGTCTGCCATCATTTTTAAATATATGCAAATGTTATGAAGCTATCAGCAGTTCCAGCACTGCAAGCTGACATGGCACCCTAATCAATGACAGCATCATTATCATCATACTTCCCTCATAGTAGCCCACTCCTCACAACGCCATTAATCGCCACCCACCGCCGCCGCCACTACCAATCCCTCCCCCGCCCCCTCCCACAGCCGGCGAAGGCAGAGAAGCTGTGGGTGTCG
>NC_051396.1:44719031-44721531 GCF_015228065.2 Penaeus monodon
CATCATCAGACGAGTCCCTCACGGCAGGGTGTTCGCCCTGAAGAGGGAGACGGAGGGCCAAGCTCTGGGCGTCATCCGAGAGGGAAATACCGCCGAGATACGTGAGGTAAACCCCTCCTTCTTGCCTTTGGTTGTTATCTTATCCTTACACTCATTTTATGTTGGACTTGTCTTCCTATATTATTTGAAACTTCTTTTCCGTTGGTTTCTCTTTTATCTGCCTCGTTTTTTATTCTACTTGTTCTCCAATTCGTATTTTACTAGATTAGTCTAAATCATTTTATATTACCTCATCTTCCTCTTTTTGCCATCCCATCACAATATACATTATTCCTTCTTGCTCACATTGTTTTTTTTTTTCTTTTCCTTGCTTTATCCTACTTTTCATTTCTACATTTGATATAATACTGTACTGAATTACTCAACAACTGAGCATCGCAAGACATGTTTATTCTATACTATTTTATAATCATACGAGAATGCACACGAAATAGACAAGTATACTTGCTCATAAGTTGCACGGTTGGTCACACAGATCGTTCCCGGTGGACTGGCTGCTCAGCATGGTGTTCCCCCGAAATCTCAGACGGTTGATGGCACGTCCTTCTGCTCGTGGGTGCTCACCGAAATCAATCACAGACCATTAAATCTCTTCTTTAAGGTGATTACATTAAATTCCTATCTAGTTAAAGTATCGATATCACTTTTTTCTTCCGATCAGTTAAGCTGGATTATATGAAACGTCTTCTATTTTCGATATCATAAAGTGATATAATCAACCAGACAGTTTAGATATAATATGCAAACTCCTGCGACGGTAATGATATTCAATTTCGCCTTTACAGCACATGGAGATAGCTGACCGTCTGAACGCGGTTGGGCGAGACATCTCCATCCTCATCCAGCCTATGGACCTAGTCAAGCAGCTCAAGAAGAGTCTCAAAGCTCTTAAAGGCTACAAAGACTACATCGTGATGTAAAAGAAGCAAATCCTTCGTGTGAACGGATTAGTTTCGATGTAAGGCAGGAGGGGAGGTCGAGGATGAAACCGAAGGCTTCCAAACAAGGAGCGCCGGCCGCACTCGATTCGGAGAAACGGGCAGAACCAACACAGACTCTGAGATCTCCGCAGCCACTGAAGCCTTGCATATGTGCCAAACTCTAGTGATGTGATAAACTGTGCCAATCTGACATGTGTGCAATGCATGTCACCAGAGATGACAGAGGCTGAAATATCAAAACTCTTGCAATACACACATTCCCTAAACATGTTTAGAATTGTATAATTGTGAAGTTTTTTGTCTAGATTATCTCGTCGGTGGTCAGATTAGAGAAATGCATATATTTTTGTTACATTGACGTCATATCCATATTGTGCTGTCTAGTTACCATTATGGAAGCCACTTGAAGGCTTTAGTATTGATGATCGTTTCTTTTGCTGGTCGAATCTTGCTTTATGAGAAAATACGTAATACCTGTTACTGGTGTGATGCATGTGAATGAAGTACTCTAAATCGACTATGAATGAGCGGTTTGTCCGAGTAACAGACATTTCTAGAACTTGTGGAGCTTCGCTGTCAGACAACGCCCTTCTAATTCTTGGGCGTGGCTGTTTTGAGCTATTACTCGTGCTATGTTGTATTTGACCTGTGTTTTGTTATGTTTCATCTATGTTATGTTTATGCCTTATCTACCTTTTTGTTGAAGTCTTACTTGTGCTATATTTGGAGTTTTACTTGTGTCGGGGCCTGCTTTTTCCCAGTTATGTGGTACTTTCAAATACAATAAGTTATGTTGAATTCCAACCCGTGCCGTCATATTCATAACGACATCAATGCCATGTCCGTGCTACCATGTGATGTTTAGTTGCGTTCTGATCGAGGTTTACCTTGCTATCTTTTGCCTCACCTGTGATATGCCAGCAACCGCCAATAGGATGCTGATATATTGAGTATTTCACAGTCGTGTATTATCGGTATGAGTGTGTCTGTATGTGGTTGTGCGTCTCTGTGTGTCTATGAGGGGGTGGGTGTATATATGTGTGGTGTATCTGAGATGTGTAAGGAGCGAGAGGTACCAGTAGAATGAATTGGATGTTGCTCTTAGAAACTCATCATGTATAATGCTAGTCTTTCTCTTATACTGTATGTCACTGAACGACTGCACATTGCTTAATGATATACTAGCTAAATTCATAATTGTAGACCATGCATGCTGAGATCGCAAGCGTTACATCACTAAATCATGAGAGGGATCATGATAAAAAACTGGTATGTAGAAGTGAGCATTACATGAGCAAGGAATGGTCCCTTGAACATCACGTGAGCCAGGACACAAGACTAGCATACAGTGTACATCATTCCATGAATGCAGAATACCACAGGCATCAGGACACAAGGCTAGTGTATCACAAATATCGGGGCACAAGGTTCGTAATAGCCTGGGTAAAATAGTTAATAATAGATTGTCCAAATAGTTAAGATTCATCTAAATTTTTAAA
>NC_051396.1:44731531-44774031 GCF_015228065.2 Penaeus monodon
CTGCACATCTCTCTCATCTGTCTCTTCTTTTGCCTTAGCAACTGCACATATCTTTGCATTCCTGATGGCTTTCTTCGTTCCCGTGTCTATATATATATATATATATATATATATATATATATATATATATATATACATATACACACATATATATATCTTTATATAGGCCGCGGTGGCCGAGTGGTTAGAGCATCGGACTCAAGACTGTCACGACGGCAATCTGAGTTCGAGTCACCGACCGGCGCGTTGTTCCCTTGGGCAAGGAACGTCACCTCGATTGCCTACCTAGCCACTGGATGGGGAAGCCAGCCCAAGTCATTGCCGGTCCCAAGCTCGGGGGTTGGCGTCAGGAAGGGCATCCGGCCATAAAAGATATTTACCAGAGAACCTGATCAACGGCGACCCCATATAAGAATGGGATAAAGCTAAGAAAAAAATATATATATACACATTTATATATATACATATGTATATACACATATATATGTATGGACACACACACACACACACCACACACACACACACACACAATATATAATATATATATAGTATATATATATATATATTATATATATATATATATATAGTATATGTATATATATATATATATATATAGTTTATTTTTATATTATATATAAAGGATGTGTGATTATACATACATATTTATGTGTATATATATAACATAAATACAATTAGTATTGCTTGTGACCACGGCGGCTAGACATGACCTTACCGTTAAAGAAGTATACACATATATAAGTTATTATATTATGTTTTATATTGATATTATATTATATATTATTTTATTGTGTATATGTGTGTGTGCGTGTGTGTGTGTGTGTGTATGTGTGTGTGTGTGTGTGTGTGTGGTGTGTGTGTGTGTGTGTGTGTGTGTGTGTGTGTGTGTGTGTGTGTGTGTGTGTGTGTGTGCGTGTGTACATATGAACATTATTTTCCTTTAGCTAGTAGTAACGTATGTAGTTCATTCACCTTATAATATGATTTGACATCTCCATGAAATTGCAAGGATAGGCTGAATTTGTCATTGCGATGTTATTTTTATTGCACATATTGCAGGTGCATTACATAACAGAATATTGTTTCCTGGCAGTTGAGGTTGCCAAGCTAACCCGTCCGTTTCCCTTAGTTTGATTTTTCTCTTCTCGAAATATACATTTCACACCAGACGAAGAGACTGGTAGCCCTCATACATGTGAAAATAAAGTAGAATTTGAATACAAGTATCACGAATGAGTACAAACGAATAACTAAAAATAAACAGCAACGCCACCGGTTTAACCTTAGACCTGAGTCACCGACAAGCGACGCGAACAAATGCGTCTCCTTCTGGGTGTCGGAAGAGACTCGAGCCTTTGGTTCCCTATTCTCCTCGCTGCAATGGGCACTGTGGGCATCGTCGTGGGCGTCGCGGTGGGCATCTATCTGATAAGGAAGTACCGGGAGAGCAAATGGGGGAAATGCAAGAGCAAGAGGCGCATGGAAGGCAAGGTAAGCGGGAGAGATCTGCATCGGAGTTTTGGATTTCCAGCGATTGCGGTTTTTTAGGCTTAGTCATCGGTGTTATTGGGGGTTGTGTTTGGTGAATGTAATTACTGAATTGGGGTCGTTGGGTTCCGTACGTTATCGGCGAGTTCGTCATTATGCATTAGCGTGGGCTCTGGGGTGTGTCATTACTTACTTATTGAGCAAAATGTGAAATTGTGTGACGTCTCCAAGAAGCTCAGGAGGTTGCCAACGACAGGTTTTGTGTGTGTTATGTTAATAGTTTTATTTCATTTCCGCGGACGATGTAGAGATGAATTTTATGTGAAATGCTCACAAATAGTACTGTTAGATGTGTGGGTTTAAGTCCCAATATTATTCTAAGGAAGGCTTTGAACGAGAGTTGTGTTTGCGTGATAGGCCTAAAATGAAACTTTGACTTAATTCTGTCACTTAATTTGAGTTATATGGTGATATCAAGCATTCTTTGAGCGGAATGCCTAGTTTTATATTACTTATAGATTGTTTAAATGTAGAAATCTGGCACTGATGTGCTACATTGCAGATGTTAAGTCAGAAAATGTAAAGAATTTATCTCACTAAAATCACCCTGGTTGTCTTTCAGTGGATTGAAACATGATTATATAAGAAATAAGCATTAAAAGTCTTTTCTTTGGTGAATAGCTTACAATCTGAATTCTGACCAGATAGGGTACCATATAGTATATTTTCTGGGTTGATAAAGCTAGTCCTATAGGTTTAAGTATAAGGTCTGCTCAGGCCAGGGAAACACGGCAGTCAGTAGGGGGTGCAGAGTATCAAAGCCACTCTGTTAAGACGGTTTTTGGTTCATATTGTGATATCGGTAACCCTTTTTGCATATAGGATGTGGTTCATTAGTGCATTTATTCTAGTTAGTTGCCTTGGTGTGCCTACAGTCTTGTTGTAAACCTTTATTAATCCCTTATTTTACAGCAAATTGCCAGGGAAGTGCATTGCTATGATATATGAAACACCGTATAGCACCTAAATTACAACCTCCCACTCAGTGTTTCATTTGCAAGAAGATGGAAATGGGAAAATGCAAATTGCCTTTAGCTCAAGCAGACGAGGATCTACAAAGGAGTAAAGGTGGGTTACACTGGCCATCGATTCATGAAATCTAATCATTTTGAGTGGGATTTGCCCACCGATTGGTTCATTCCACTGCTTTTTTGCCTACTCGTCCGAAGCGATGGGCAACCCGTTGATCCATCGATGTTCCAGTGGAAAAGTCATACTCGTTGAGAGTCTATGGTATACATGGCATTAGTCCAATTATATATTTATGCATTATAATTAATATATATATAAATAAATTACAATTATTAATTATGATTGTAAATTATCATATATATACTTATATTAATTATTATTTAAAAAAATAAAAGAAAAACAATGCAATATATCTTGTATCCTCATTTGACGGACGAACATAAACAAGCGCGCATATTTTTCGAAGAGGAAGAACGTCTTCTCGTATGAGGGACTGCGGACACGATTTGTTTTGATGCTCCGATCCAGTGGACTGAGCTTGTGGTTCTTTTCGTAGTGTAACCAAAACGGATGGGTGGGTGGGTTCCAAGTCACTGATAATTGTTGGATTCCAACGAAATAGTTGGTCAGTCTAACTGTACCTTAAGGGTGTGGGGATAATATGGTTTTGCTTGATTCTTTAGCACACATATTACACAATAGCAATATTCTGTTATTCTTTATATCTGAAGAGATATTTTGATGGTAATGATCACCTTAAAATAGGAAAGCAGAAAAACAGGTTATGAAGGTAGAGGTTGATTGTTTCTGAAATGAATAGTCAAAGAAAATCAAAGTGTAATATTTTTTTTACACGCCAGGATCATTTATTCCCATCCATATTAGGAAATTATTATAGAGTATTCTTCATCAAAATGTCTTAAGATGCACCAATAAGTTTGATATTTATTGATCAGATTGCATCTAAGATAGTTGTATACTTCCTTGTGTCATATGGCACCTGAAAGAAACAATTATGATTCCAATAATATAACAAAAAAAAGTATGGAGGAAAAGAACCTTACACTTCTTATAAGATGCACCAGGAATAGAGTAAGAATTTGAATATAAAGCACATTATTTTTCACTAGAAACTGCTACTAAATTATGGCAATAAATTACTTGAGTAATTAATTTTGTATTATTTTATCTGTTAAGATAGAAATCTTAAATATGATTTAAGATTATGAATGTCAAAGTGAATTCATAAATTAATTTTTGGAAAATCAACAGGTTGTTGTGATCACAGGAGCAAACTCAGGTATTGGGAAGGAGACAGCACGTGACTTAGCAAGTCGTGGAGCCATAGTAATTCTTGCATGCAGGAACCGCCAGGCAGCTCTTGAAGCTGTGAAAGACATCCGTACTACCACTGGAGATGGTGACTTGGCAAGTAAACTTTTTATTTAGTTAGGGAATTTAAATTATCAGCATTGATTTATTGCTGAAATGAATTTGATCCATTGGCACTGGGTGTACACACTTCATTGGAGTTCTGTCTTGCAAATTTTGTTTAGTAACTAAGTGCTGGCTGTGGAAACATTTGGTAAGCAAAGAGTCAGTTTGTAGCCTTATGATCTTTATTTTCCTAATACTGTTATTGTTGTTATTATTATTGCTGTTATTATTATTATTATTATTATTATTATTATTATTATTATTATTTTGTATGTGCGTGCGTGCGTGCATGCATGCGTGAGTGTATGCATGCATGCGTGCGTGTGTGTTTGCGTGCATGCGTGCGCGCTTGTGTGTGTGTAGATGTATGCGTACACGCACACACACACACACACACACACACACACACACACACACACACACACACACACACACACACACACACACACACACACACACACACTTACATTTCTGCATACATACACATACACTTCTCCTCCTCCTCTTCCTCTTCCTCTTCCTCTTCCTCTTCCGCTTCCTTCTCCTTTCTTTGTTATTTGTGCTATATGTTCATTTTTAATTTCAAAGTAGATTTCCATAGCAAGATATTCCATCTAATATATTTATACAAGTTATTCTATAATGTTTTAACATCTGATATCCATCACAGATTGTCATGGACCTTGACCTAGGTGACTTGGCTTCAATTAGGTCATTTGCATCGAACTTCATGGAGAAGTTTAGTAAGCTTGACGTCTTAATAAACAATGGTGGAGTGTTTATCCCCCCAGAAGAGCGCAGGAAGACTAAGGATGGCTTTGAAATTCACTTTGGGGTAAATCATTTGGGTCATTTTCTCCTCACGCATCTGCTCTTTCATCATATTCAGCGCACACCTAGCTCTCGGTATGTGTTTGTTGACTCTTTGTTGAAATATATCATTGATTGTTGCAATTTGTTTAGATATGTTAAGTGACAGTATATGAAATTAAGAAACATCTTGCTGATAAAACCTGTAAATCAACATTCAGCAATTAAAATGTGTTTTCAGGATTTTTTACCTACCTCTATTGAAGGCAAGTTATTTGGAAATTATAACTTTAGAAACTAAAATGAGCAGTGTGTCATTAGCGACTGCTTTACTAACTAGTGTTATAGAAAAATAATTAAATGATAACCAACACAAACCTTTACAGAATTGTTAATGTGTCATCACTTCTCTACAAATGTGGCAAGATAGATTTTGATAATCTGGATGCAGATAAAGGCTGGGACAAGAAAGTCAGACATAATGCCCTCTACTGTAACTCTAAGCTAGCAAACATCTTCCATAGCCAAGAACTGGCTAAGAGACTCCAAGGCAAGTATTGATTTTCATGTCTTTCCTCTTAATATGGGAATTTCTGTTCAATTATTAACTTCACATGTACATACATACATGTAGTTTACAAAGGTCAGACAGAAAAGTTTATAGATTCTAGAAATATTATCTTTTTAATTGAAACTTTTACACTTTAAGCTGTATCCTCCAAAGCCACTTCTTGTGGGCCTAAGCTTGGATTCCCCAGGACAAGCTTTTGAGACTAGTGTACTCTGCCACAGCAGTTTTGGGATTCTAAAGTCTCCTTCCATAGAGCTTTCCTTTGTTTTTTTATCTCATATAGAAATTGCAAGTAGCCAGGTTGGGACTGTAAGGAAGATGGCTCATGCAACTCAGCCTTAACTTTTCAAAAAGTCCACTGATAGGTGTGCAGAGTGTGGAGATGCATTGTCAGAAACAAGGTGAAAGGTCTTGATGCCTCCCTTGAGCTGTTTCATTAATTCTCCAGAAATTTGAGAAGACAGATGGTTGTAAACCAGTGGGCATTATCTATTTATTGGTTTTGAACTTGATATGCTTGTGCTCATGCATGTAAAAGAATAATAAAACCATCACCTTTCCAATAGTGCTAGACTTCTTAACTTCTGTCACTGATTTTAAGGTCATACTGATGAATTCAGGATTCCTCCACATATAACAGTTCTCTGCACATCCCTCTCCAATGGCCCTGGCCATCTGTACCATGGCCCAGTTTATTTTGGTCGGTTTCTATTCAAGAGTGAGAATTTGGTGGATCCTGTTACATCTCTTCACTTTTTCATGGTTGCCCTTAACACATTTGAAAAATTTCTTGTAATGAGTGGTGACTCAAAGGTACTGCACCACTAATACACTATTGGCTTGGCTTACCAGGCATCATCCTAACTACCAGGAAATGAACTCATGACCTTTCCACAGTTCAAAGTCATCTGAACCTCAGAAACCCTTATTCTGGAATTGTTTTTTCCACAGCTTAGACATGCAACAATGTTCTCTAGTATGACAGCTGTTCTTTAACCCAGTAATGACAGTTCAAATTATTGGTGGGCTCCTCCCTGTACCTGGGTAGTTGTCTGGCTTGCAGTCAGGCACATAAGACCTCATCTGGGCGATTTGGACTTGAATTCTTGACATGATGAGGCATCCTGATATCTGGTAATATTCTCTTTGATTTGAATGGACATCACTTGTCACTAGTGAGTTAAGACTTGAATCTATCAAATCAGTGGTAAATGGTTGTTCAAGATGGCCATGCAGAAATTTATAGAAAATCAGCACTTGGAAGTTTTGTCTGGTGGATTACAGCTGTATTGAAGCTGGCGTTTGACCATGCCATCTGCAAGGTCTTATTATGTCTGAATGTGGTGAGCTAAAATCTATTGCATCTACTATCCATCAAAATTTTTATTTCTGCATGATTGCAAGCGTATACATGTCATATGACCCACCTTCATATTGGCTTAATTTTATTTGTGTTTGTTTGATACTAAGTAGTTTATTGTCTGTCATGCTGTGACAGAAACAGTACACTGTAGTCTTGTGTGTACTTATTGTTATTTAACTTTTCAGGCACAGGAACAGGAGTATTTGTTTTGTGCCCTGGCTTTGTGTACACTGGGCTCATGAGATACAGTGCCCACCAGTTCAATTGGTTCAAAAAACTGTGCTTTGCTCCTATTGTTTTCCTGTTTATGAGGACTCCAAAGCAGGTAAGAAAATGCCTAAAGAATGAATATTGTGGTTGAACAAAGTACAATTGATATAGCTCACAAAAGATTTTCACTACTTGCAAATGTTCTCCATTATGCTTAAACACATATTGCTAGAGATACTTGAGTTATGTTGTAGCTGAGTGATTCATGCTAATTCTCTGAAAACTAATAGATACATTTTATGGGTGTGATTGTATTTGTTTGTTTTTTGGATGCTGAAGTTGTACATGCTTCTCCCAGCAGATGTAGATATCCTTGTTACAGTTTCTATCCCCAAAATTGATTGATTTTACCATAGAGTAGTGTAGTAATAGTTCAGAATCTAGCTAAGTTGCTGATATGCATAAAGTAAGGGTTGGAGACATGTAGTCACATTTAAATGCATTTTCTACGTGTGCATGACTTTTTTCCTAGAAGTTCTGTACACCATACTTATAATTATTGTGATAACTTTTCTTAACAGGGAGCCCAAACTACTATCCACTGTGCTGTGTCAGAGGAATTGGATGGTGTGGAATGGGGATTCTTACGTGAGTGCAAAATTGATAAACTGGAAGCAGTTGCAGAAGACTCTGAAACTGCTGCCAAACTATGGGATGTGTCGATGGCTCTTGTTGGGGAGGGAGGTCCCTGGATCAGCAGCCCTGGAAGAGGATAATGGCTTTGTTGAAGGGCAAGATGCAGAAGCAGTAATGGTGGAGGAAGAGGCTGTTTTGGTGGAAGATATTCAAGTGGAAGAAACCACAGTATTGAAAGCAAGCCCCCAGGTGGAAGAGAAGGGTCCAGCTGAAGATGAAGAACAAATGTTAAGAGAAGAAGCAGAGTCACCTGATGCAGAACTAGAGACTCTAGAGAAAGAAGAAAGTGATGAAGAAGAAGAAGGAGAACTACTAGACGAGGATTTTGTCAACAGTGACAAGGAGAAGTTGCTGGAACCAAAAAAGTCAGATGAAGTTAAATGAATGAAGTGAGGATAAAATAACTATACCATCTGTACGAAGACAGTAGCACTTGACATGCATACGTAGTCACAAACAAGTAGAAATTATGAATCTAGGAATTGTATATGCATTCAAATATAATCAACTACAGATCTGCTTGTAAGCCAAATGAGATTCATAATGTGTTTGAAATATGTACAATTAAATTTGGCTAAGCAGTGGAAAGTTGGCTGTGTAACACTTGTGATTTTGCAATAGTAAATTTATAGATATTCTAAGGTTTGCTCTATTTTATTAAAGCAAAGGCATATAAAAACTGTAAATAATTAAAAGCTTAAACGAGTCGTCCTGCAAAGTATTGCCAAACTCAGGAAAGGCCTTGAGTCTGCTTATATGGTATTACTTCTGTATTGTGGTTGTTTGTTATCATAGTCATAACAGGGTAATGGTACCTGTATTTGCTTACGTGTGTTGTGTTTATGTGTTGTACAAATATGTTATCTGGTTTTCTTAGACTTGCTCTAATGAAAATTTCAAAGATCAAATGCTGTTAAATGTTGCTATACCAGCTATTCAAGTATTTTAGATTTAAATCCTGGCCAGTACAGACTCAGATATTATCCAAAAGACATATCCAGTACTAGGATGATTTAAAATTCAGTATCCAATTATTTTCTTTTATTTTTTTTATTATATTTTTAAAGATAAAGCTGCTTGTATTATTAAAAATATATACTGACTGGAAAATCAGACACTATAATTTTGATTTAACAAGTTTATATTAACAGTGTTTCTGCATCTGATAACCAAAAATAGTTGCAAGAACAGTAAGTCATTATTCAAGGCTATCATAATGGGTAGAAAAAGTGTTTTTAGCTATTTTCAAACTTCAGAAGGAGACAAGAAGAGAATGACTTGCTCAAACATCCTCCTACACCCTAAACAATTTATATCTCCTTTTTTTCCCTTATCACTGTATTTTAATAACATTAACTTTGAAATGGGTTTTGCTTTTCTTGTCTCTATGGGTAGTTTCTTAGAAGTACTTCATAATTAACAAGAAATACTTAAAGGAATATAACCTACAGTCACTCTTAACATTTGTTGTTGTCAACAGCTTTTGTAGAGAAAATCTTTCTGAAAGATTTTACAATTTTGCATTACTTAAAACTTGAGATAGTTTGCTTCCTAAAATCCATATCAGGGATTCCATAATATAGAACAGATATTTATATATATATACATATATATAGGTCCACTGTATGCAATATATATTATATAGACCCATTGCACCTTTTGGGAAAAAAATACTTGTCAAGTACAAGTGATTTTCTTGTTAGGAGATTGTCTCTAATATATTGATATGATTTTTTTTTTTTTCATTTGATAAGGTACTGAATTTGTTTCAATTTCAGGTTCAGTTACCAAATGAGCTATAATTTCATTGTAATGATATGGATTTTTGTCAATCATACATAGTATTGCATTAATAAATATTTCAACCTAAGATTATTTTACTGCCCTAGTTAGTGACTCCTAGTCTGCAAGATTTTAACTTGGTCTGCTTAATTCTTATTTTAATATCAGTTTTATCATAATATCTCTCAGCGGTGGCAGGTACAATTCCTTAGGTTATATAATTTTTCCCCATTATTCATTTTTTAATTGGTTATGTGTTGTAAACAAGAATAGTTCCAAAGCTGTATTCCATGTGGTAATATTATGAGAAAGAAACTTTTTTGCTTTAATGATTCCAAGTTCCTGGTGAGTTTCACTGGGATGCTAAAACCCCCCCCCCCCCCCCTCAACCGATGATATGGGGGGGTTAGGAGACGGAGACTGAAGTCCAATCCCGGGGGATCACCCCCAAACCCCTTTAGGGGGGGTTTAAATCAGGGGGGTTTTATGGTCAGAAGGCACACCGGGCCGGGGGACGTCACAGGCTAGAAAAAAAAAATGGGGGAAAACTACAGTTTACCAAGTAGTTTGTAAACCAGTGATGCCCCAAAAAAGGCCACACAGCTCCGCCTGTGGGGACAGGCGTTTAGGCCTCAGCCCTCAACTCGATAATTTGCAGTTTTCTCTTTTTCCCCTTTCCTTTTCCTTCTCTTCCCCAACTCTACAGCCACCTACTAAGGTGGTAAGAGCCGTGTTAAAGAATGACAGGCAAACTTTGTGTTATGAACGGCTTGGGGGGCCATGGACACATCATTCCCTTTTTGGGTTTTATCCCTTCCCCCTCTAGAGGCCCTTGAGGGGGGGCCCCATTTCTCCCCCCAACATACTCCAGGTTACCATGGCCATTAATAAAGTTTTCATACCTTTATCAACTAGCCCCTTTGTTTTAAAAAATCCCCGGGTTTCCCCCAAACCCCAGGTTCTTTGACCAGGGCCCCCCCCTTTTGAAACCCCCTATTTACCCCCTACTCTTTGCCTGCTGTCCTTTATTTCCTCCAAGTCCCCCACCCGGGTCATTACTAAAACGGCAAAAAAACCCTCCTCCCCAAAATTTCCTTTTATTTCTTTCTCCACCCCCACGGGGTTTCCCTTCATAATACCCCCCCCCCCCCTTTATTACTAGTCTGTAGCCTTCCCCGTTCCCCCCAAAAGCCCACGTCTTGGCCGTACTACTTCACTCAGCAAAAACCCCTCATCCACAAGGCCCGCCCTGCTTAACCCCACCTGTGAAAAAACCTTTTGAGTACTTTTTTACCCCCAGCCAAATGGTATCTATTTTTTTATCCCGTCTATTTGCCCCTTACTCTGACATCAGTACCTCCAAAAAAAAAAAAGGCAAAGTTTCCTTCTGCTCCCGAACCCCCAAACAAAAGGATTATCAAAAACCCGACTGACTTCAATGGGAAACCCATTCCTGCCCAGCCTCCCTCTCTCCCCCAATACTTGTACTGGGAAAATGTCTCCCAAACCCTGGCAGACGCCCGTCACGACAAGGATTGCTCAGTCTGGGAGAAGGTTTTCTCTCATGCCTTGACAAGAGGGAGGGATTGTAGGGGGCCCCCGTAAGTCCTCCACCCAAAATTTCCCAAATTTTTCATTCCCTTGATTTTGACCTCCCCCGTTTAAAATTTTTATTTGGCCCGGGGAGTCCCTTTCTGTTTAAAAAAATCAACCCCCCCCCCCCGGGCAAGTCAGAATTTTTGGCCTCCCTGGGCCCCCAAAGTGCTCTCCACAACCCGATGCCCTTTGTGTGCCCCAAAAAGGGCATGGCCGCTCAAAGTGTTCTGCACAATTTCGTGTTCCATATGTATTTTATAGGGGTTAAGGTGGCATTTCTCCCGATCCAAATAGGTCACATTTTTGCGAGGTCAGGCGGGAGGGAAAACCCATGAAAATTTTGTCCAGTGCGGGCCCTTTACTTTCCCCCCCCCCCCTTTTTCCCCAATATTTTTTACGTCGCTCCCCCAAAATCTCCACCTTAAACCCCTTTTTCTCCCCAGGGCAAATTCTAAATCCCCGACACTTAAAATCTTACCCCTTACCACCACCACTCCTCCTCGCTCTAAATTATCACATCAGGGCAATCTAAAGTTCCACCCATCTTTTCCTACTGCGTTCTTACCATCTATCCTTCCCTTTTCCCTCAGAGTCTGCCCCTTTCCCCCTCAAATAAAAAACTTTTCCGATTTCCCCCAACCAACCCCTTTTCAGAAACCTTTAAGGGCATTAAAAAAAGCATCCCTCAACCACCCCCTCTCTCTTTCCCATTCCCTTCACTCAAAGTAACTGTTGACCCCCATCCCCCTTCATGTTCCCCCAGAACTCCTTTGGGTTTTTTATCAAGTATAAATTTTTAAATGTGTATAGTTTCGGTTTTAAAACCCTTTTTTTTCTGAATTTTCCAGTAAAATTTTTCAAGATTTTGCTTTCCGTGAAAAATGATTGGTTACAGAACAAGGATTTTTTTTGTCTATTAAAATCAAAAAATAGCAGAAAATTTTTGCTGGTTTTCCCCCCTGTTTTTTCGTTTCCGCCCCTTCCCCAACCCTTTCTACTATCCCCTTCCTAAGTTGGAGAGCTGTGTTAAAAGGTGAAAAGATGGGTTTTTTACGTCCTGAAAAGGCCTGAGGGGCCAGGGCACGGTGTTCCCCTGTTTTTGTCCCGCCCCTTACCCCCAAGGGACCCTGGGGGTGGATGTTTCTCTCCCAAAATATCAGGTTTTAAAGACCCATAATGAAGATTTTGACCCCTTTTTAGGGACAATGAGGCTTGCCACACACAAATAGCCCCACCAAACCAAACTCTCCCGATTCCTCGCCCCGGCTCTCCTTTTACAACGGGTCCCAAGCTGCAAATTACCCCCCCCCTAATGTTTCTAGTACGGTATCCACCCCAAATAACACTCAATCTCCAGGAGAATTCCTGCTCTCCCCGCAGCTCCCTTTATCACCCCGCCCCAAAAACCTTCTTCATCAAAAAACCCCCTCCCCCTTTTTACACTTTACGTTATTTCCACCTCTCCATAATACTATCTCCCCCAAAACACTCCCCCTTTCCCGCACCCCCCCCCCCCGCCTTCTATTAAACCCCATCTCTACAAAAAATTTTTTTTTGTTTTGTAATTCTGTTAGCAAGTAAGAAGTTTATCAGTCATGTAAAATAGTTCAGTGATAGAATAAAATTCGTCAATTTTAGCACAATGCTTAATGGACAGGGGTAAATGCATACTTTTGGCAAGAGTCGCTGTCGGGAGGGAGTTTTGAAAATGTAAGTGAAGACCAGCGACACCCAAGGTATACATAAAATACTTATATAGACCATGGCGACACTCTACAGTGCCTTTTGTCGACGAAAATGAAGGCTTTTGATTTGGAAAGGCGAACGGGAGACAAAAAATGTCGGAATGGAATCGAACCTGTGTACAATATCCGTATTATATAAGCAATGGTAGGATGAATTCCTCGATCCCACTATATAACAGCAATAGTTCCTTTGCCAAAGTGTTTGCATGGTAAGTAATTATTCTAGCCACTGTCCATATGTCAAGGAGGGAGAGGGAGAGGGAGGGAGGGAGGGAGAGAGGGAGAGAGAGAGAGAGGAGAGAGAGAGAGAGAGAGAGAGAGAGAGAGAGAGAGAGAGAGAGAGAGAGAGAGAGAGAGAGAGAGAGAGAGAGAGAGAGAGAGAGAGAGAGAGAGAGAGAGCAATTTTTCACCTCGGCCCTAGGTCCCCCTCATACTGACGCTTGGTGATAAAGAAATCGCAAATTCATTAAGGTAAACAAACAAACAAACAAACACACCAACACTTAAATACATACATATATTTTTTTCACACAAAAAAACGATATTTATTGTCTCATAACATTAATCAGCAAGAAGTGTGCGCGCATTTTTGTTAAATTATCAATAAAAAATATAACGAAAAAATAGTCGTTAAATATCAAATAAACAATTATTTTTTTCATATTGTTATTCATATTTTTCATCAAACCCAAACAACAAAGGGACCCATTTCACCGGCCCCCAAATGTCTTGCTAAGCCATTTTCTGTGGTGACAGTTTCATTTATTCCCGATAATAATAATTATGGAGTAAATAACTTCCTGGTTATTATTCTCATGAAATATATGCCATGGGTAGTCATGGTCTACAGTCCCTTTCTTTAGCTGAGCGGTCTTAATAGTTATGCTCTTACTTGCTATCAGTTATTATTGTTTTTCCTATTAGAATTACTGACTAACAGTAGTTCTTATTTTTGCATCATAATCATTGTCATTGTTATCATTCGTAATAGTATCATTAGCATTATTATTGTTATTACTATCATCATATTCGTGTCATTGTAGTTATCACTATTATAATCACCATCACTATTGTTGAACCTGAACAACGATCCTTGTAAGTTGTAGAGAATATGAATGAATATTTAAAAGTTCACAGAGGAAGACAAGTTAATGACATCCCAAATGTTCACAAATCTTATTCTAAGCATAATCAAGCCTTGCAGCAGACTTGAATTAATAATTAAAAAACTCGAAAGTGGTGTCCATTTTTCTTCTTTCGTCGCAGTATTTGCAGATTTCATTATTAATTCGCGTGCACTGATTCTTTCTGACTGATTGTGCTTGATATAGTTCAGATGCCATGCCACATATACTTGTACAACCAAGCTTATGTGCCTCGTGTAGAAATCCTTTTCGAAGTCGTCCTTCTGCCTCTACCGTTTCATAGTTTCTAACAAGGTCTCTATGAGTATTTATATAAATCTTGGTTTTTGGATGCCTTGGTAGTTTCCTCTGCCGATCCCTCGTGAGACTGTTGGCCCCTTGACGGCGTGAGTTCCGGTAATCTGCCCGTTGGTTGCTGTATCCAACTTCAACTGACGTTAATAAGTGATTAACCACATGCTTCTCCACTTGCTGATAATTGAAGAGTACCTGCGTACTTTTCTAACCTAGTGGCCTCGAATATCTTCCTTTGAAGCTGACCACTGACTCGAGGTTGTTCACAAAGTCGTTTATACTGTTTAGGAAAAATAATTCACTTCGTAACTGGTATCTACTCTAACTCCCAATTCCGGATGGTATTCGATGGTACTTCTTGGAAAGAAATTCTTCGATCGACATAAATATTGCCTTCTTGGATTTTTTTTTCTTATAGAACTGACCGTTACACTGCTGACATATGCCTTCAATTGTTACACTGATGCAAATGTTAAAGATGTATATATACGATGATATAATTAGAAGCTGTTTTAAAAAGCATAAAGACGCCATAAAAGGCGAAAAAAGAAATGCCACAACCAATACCAACACATATTCGATTATGCAATCGACAAGTCTCTAACTTGAAAATAATAATAAAAATAAATAATAGTACGGCCAGTCTCTTCATCAAGAAAAGAAACAGTAATAGATTGGGTAAAAGATATATCTCTCGGATAGTTTCCCTTACAAACAATTAGGGGCTTCACAGTCATGGGAGCACTTATTCGCCTATAAATGTACGAGTTTGTGGACGTGCACTATAACAAAGCAAAACACTTACGAAATCCGGTAATTGACTAAAGGAAAGACCCATTAGAGCCAATTCAAAATTTCGAAGTTCCGATTTGAACACCCTTGGTGCAGCATTTTTTGTATGGTTGTTAAAACAATAATAAAATCTCATGCATTTTTGCCACTTGTCTCGAACTGCCTGTTAAATTATCCACGTGCTTGATCATGTTTCATGTGTATATCTAGTAGTAATATTATTCACCTTTAATTCCGACATTTCAGATAGGGAGCAACTATCTGCGACAAAATTACATTCCCCTTGCCTCCCTCTTCCCTCACCCCCCAGGCCTCACTAAATTGCTATTTTTGTGGCTATTGTGTGCTGTTCCACTGTATATGAGGTTCCGCATATTTCTGTTATCATTGACAGTAATATATGTAATCGTTGGCGGATATGAGGGAGTGGCAGCTGGATACATAATGATGATATGATATACTGATCTTCGGAAAAATATCATGTCTCTTTTTTACTTGGCAAAAGTCAGAAAAGTGGAATGGACAACCACAACTCACTATATTTTTGCATAAAATGTAACCAATCGTATCTTATGCATAGAGAAATACATATGCATAGAGAACATATGCATAGCGAAATACATGGAATGAGATATTTTGCCCTTGAAAAGATACTTGTACTTTTTTCATCCGAGTCTTTATGGATTTTTTTTTATGTTTCAATGTAAATACATTCATATGCAACAATAAGGTGCAGTGTATGAAAATATTTAAGACACACCAAGCCGTCTTTTGTTTAAAACGAAGGTCAAACGCGTTGGGGGTCTTTGGCTAATGACGTCATTAATCCTCATAAATGCTTGTTGCCTGGTAAATGCACTGCCAGGCGTAGAGTGCATTACGGAAAAAAAACTATCTGCAACCTCATTTCACACAGCAATAGTAGCACAGGCGACTCATAGGAAGACGTGCAAGAAGATGAAGATGGTGACTCTGCACTGGATATCTTCCCAGAAGATGAGAGCAGCGAAATCAAGTCGTATTACTACCGGCAACATTACCGTGTATGAGTGCATATGCCTTTGAGGAGAGGTATGCTTTCATAATACTCTGAAGTAAGAAAAAACACTGGCCCACTATGTTGCGTTTGAATGTAAACAATGACAGTTGCAGATATATAATCTTATGGCCCTATGTTGTTGTTATCAGTGGGCTTTTTTGTGTTTGTCAGTTGCAAGTAAGTTACTTATGCATCAGAGGAGTTACAAAATCCATGCAGCGTATAAAATACAAGACACTGGTATGATAAAATAGTCAATGTTTACTTTCGACTTGGTTGCGTTATGGGCAACATACATATGAAACCTGAAGTGGAGGAAATCTAATAGTAACTTTTACAACCAAGCAATACATTGACAACTTCAGGAATATTAAAGTGGAAAATTTTACTCAATATCTTATACTTTGACAAGCCTCTTACCACGAAGGCTTATAAAACAACAAGACTTTTATTTAGGAAAGGAAAGAAATGCGTAGAAAAATATTGCAACACACACACACACACACATAGGGCTATATAACCTTTGATGTCTAGCACATTTATTCTATATCTTATACTTTGACAAGCCTCTTACCACGAAGGCTTATAAAACAACAAAACTTTTATTTAGGAAAGGAAAGAAATGCGTAGAAAAATATTGCAACACACACACACACACACACACACACACACACACACACACACACACACACACAGTGCTATATAACCTTTGATGTCTAGCACATTTATTCTATATCTTATACTTTGACAAGCCTCTTACCACGAAGTCTTATAAAACAATATTGAAAAATATTGCAACACACACACACACACACACACACACACACACTGTAACCCAGCTTTATAAATGTGATGTTGCTGAAATGTGTATGCCAATGTTATTCTATTTATCTGTTATATTCTACATGACTTGCGTAATCTTATGTATTGTCACATGCCTATATTCCCACACACACACACACATACATATAAGTGTGTCCATTGCTTTACCTGTTTGTTCGTCTCTCGTTGCCACACTAGACATTCCAATGTTGTGTTGTCTATCCCCTTCCACAGAGCTATGCATTGTTGTAACAGTACCTTTCATCACCAATGATTGTCATATGTTAAGCACGTGATCTATGCCCATCTTTAGACCACTGTAGGAGATGGCAGGCAGACTCCCTGCGGGGAGCCAAGGAGCAACACCTCGCTCCTTGGCGCAGCCGTACTCCATCATAATATATAATAAAGGGAGTCATTACATCTTGGTCGTCTACCTTACACCCTAAGCTCGCCACCTACCATACTCTTGTAGAGCCCATCATACCGGCTCTTACAACTGGTGGCTTAGCGGTGACTTTGAACTCCTATAGCGCCTCCGAAGTTCCTGCTCCGCATCAACAGCACACTCTGCCGAGCACGCAATACTTCGTCATAGTGTGAGCCAGTCCTCCTGCCGAGATGTCCCCAAGGCCGGATAACCGACGCTGTCCGCCTAGCTGCTGAACTCCGACACAGCAAGTCACGCCACTCTCACACCTGCAGCTGACCCCTCAACACTTGTATCATCTGTTGCCACCAACGCTGTGCAGATTTTAGAAGGACCCCAGCTGGATCAAGTATCACCAAGGACACTGACCACCCAAAACATTTCTACACCAAGCCGAGTTCCTCGCCATGCGGATTCATCCACGCAGTCGCGACCAAGCAGGAACAACACCATCCTGCTGACCTGTCGCGCCACGACATTGCTCACCACGCAGCGCTTCAAATCTCCCCGTCAGCCGCACAGGGGCGGCCCGCTCTCTGCCTCGTCAGCCGTGCATCTCCCCAGCCTCTCCTCGCCTCGCACCGCACCCAAGACCCGAGTGTGAAGGTTTGTCAGAAAATAATGGTGATCAATGCTTAGCTTTTCCTTATATTATTTTCTTTTTGTGTTCAATACTTAATCTCGACTTATTTAATTGTGCATTGAAGTTTTTTTTGTATTCTGCGTTCAGTTGTCAGTATAGGTGTTCATTTGCAGTTTATGAGTTGCCTAACTAGATTCTCACTCGTACGTATCTTGTATTACCGCCGCCTGAGGATGCTCTTCCCTCAGCGCCGCTCGCTCGCTCGCCATTCTATGACGCCGCTGAAGACGGATTTCCTTCAGCGCCGCCCGTTCACGTAGTTCTGAAGCCCGAGAATATCGCAGTCTCGGCATACGTTAGCACTCATATAACTAGCAAATCTCGATACTGATATACACACCGCGTCACACAGTACTTGCGTCGTTTTACGTTTCTCACGATATTTGATTATGATGGGGACCATCATTTAGAAACCAGGGAGATATGTAACCCAGCTTTATATATGTGATGTTGCTGAAATGTGTATGCCAATGTTATTCTATTTATCTGTTATATTCTACATGACTTGCGTAATCTTATGTATTGTCACATGCCTATATTCCCACACACACACACATACATATAAGTGTATCCATTGCTTTACCTGTTTGTTCGTCTCTCGTTGCCACACTAGACATTCCAATGTTGTGTTGTCTATCCCCTTCCACAGAGCTATGCATTGTTGTAACAGTACCTTTCATCACCAATGATTGTCATATGTTAAGCACGTGATCTATGCCCATCTTTAGACCACTGTAGGAGATGGCAGGCAGACTCCCTGCGGGGAGCCAAGGAGCAACACCTCGCTCCTTGGCGCAGCCGTACTCCATCATAATATATAATAAAGGGAGTCATTACATCTTGGTCGTCTACCTTACACCCTAAGCTCGACACCTACCATACTCTTGTAGAGCCCATCATACCGGCTCTTACACACACACACACACACACACACAGTGCTATATAACCTTTGATGTCTAGCACATTTATTTGTCTAAAGCATTAACCATTATAATTTTTTACTAAAGTAAAGAAAAATTAGTATATAATTTTTTTACAAAAAAAATCAGAACGTTCAAATTATCCCATAAAATATTTCAAAATGCAATTTACACATACGAGGTATGGAAGGAAGACGAGAAAATACATTTTTTATTTTTCAGTTTACTTGCTTTCCTCGTCATCTTTACTGTTAATATCGTTTTTGTCGATAAAAAATGTCCCTCATCTTTGCATCCTCCTTCCTAGCATTTTTAAAATATTCAAATTTTCTTCGTAACTCTACGCATTATTTCCTATTTCGGAGAAAAGCTGTTCTCTCCCAGTTGCTGGTCTTATCCGTATCCGAGGGCGTCTAGTGCCTCGCGTTGGAGGAGGCACAGCTGCTGTTATGGTAGGCGTGGCTGCTGTTGGGGAGAAAGGGGAAACACGAGCAATGTCCTAAAAATATATTTGTAAGGATTTGCGCTCCAACAGGCTGTTACTAAGGTGTTACACAGAACAACTACCTCTGTAGTCACTGGTGCACCTGCTACCTCATGAATCCCTTCTAAAACAGAGGGTTTAACAATTGGGTGGTTTAGCAAAAAGGAAGCCACGAGGTCATAAAGTCGTGGCTCCCACATTCTTGAACGGCTTTTTTTATCCTCATCGTTTATAAAATTGATCTTTAGCTGCCGCAAGAAATGAAAAACACTTAAGTATAGATTTGAATCTATACTTTAAACATTTTTTTATTAGCAAACCAGTGCATATATTTTTAAAAATATTCTTCACACCCTTTGTACTCTAGTGTATACTGTACTCTAGTGCATAGTACCCAGATAAATTTATTGCAGTCTATCTACTTGTTTATATGTTTATGTATATGCATAATATTTGTAGACACAAACGCGCGCGCGCACACACACATTTATATATATATATATATATATATATATATATATATATATATATATATATATATAATTTGCATATGAGGAACCTATGTTAGTGCATTAGTAGAGATGAAAATCTCAGTGGAGACAGAGGATGCATTTACGTATATATATTAAGTTAAGTTTGCAATTTCCATTGCAAACTTATAAAAACGACGTTAACCAGTCAGTCACACCTGGCTGCGACCTGTACCTTAGGACGTCAAGGGGTTTACTGGTTATCACCAAAACTTTTGTTCGTAATTTCTCGCCTCTACACTCAATTGTTATTACTGTATTCTTAAGACGTATGTCTAAAAATATTTTGGCTATCACTCTTGTCGGGAGCACTGCAAAGGTAAATGATCTTTAGAAATAACCCATATCTTTCATCTAAATGCAGCAAAGTAATACTGATATTAAATGTATATAAAATTTCACTACAAAGTATTTGAGGTCAGGCGATATGATTCAGGCCAAATGAGGTCATCACATTCTGCAGCTGACAACAAATATCGGATGTTCCTAGACCTGTAAAAGCGCATTCACACACAAGCTACGTAGCGGCGGACAGGCGGATGAAGCGTGAATATTCACACTGGAAAAAAAAAACGCTTCTCGACAGTGATCAAAGTGTAAAAACTATCACACTGGAAAAGATGACGCCCAACTCTGTTTTCAAACAAGTGTCACAGCCAAGGGAGACCATACTCCGTGGTTTCTTAGGGAGGAGGCACTAAAAGGGACTAGATAATACAAAAGAAGAAATGGTAAACGAAATAAATTTGTTAAGGACAAAGTTTGGTGATTATCGTCTTTTTATGCAAGAACTAGAAGACGATGAATAAAAATTCAAACAGTATTTCAGATCATCTTCCGAATTGTAGGCGACAATGTCACGGTCTGTGACTCACTGGGGATACCAAGAATACCCAAGTTCGCATGCGTCTAACGAACTATGTCTAAGAAATCGCAACCGGTGTGAACATTCTCACTGAAAATACACCGAGGCGATTGCAAGTCCATCGCGGCATCGCCTGCATAGCGCAGCCTCGCTCCCGGTTGTGAATGCGCTGAAGACGGGAGACTGCACGAACGCCTCCCCGTTCGAATGTAAACACTGGAGGCTGACAAGAGGCAACTCGAGGCCTTGGGACTAAAAACCCTATGGTAGAAGATCTTGGGTGTATAGACTATAGAAGAAAGAAAAGGAAACACACACCTAGTTATATACCACAACATTTGCAGTGAGGCAACGGATTTGAATAAAGGATTTGGTTTTTAAAAAATGGATGCTGAGGAATCATTCAAGGTGGAATGTAGCGATGAAGAAGTACAGAAGGAATTAACGAATGGAGTTTTTGGTATGTCTAATTTCAATGAAAGTAAAGTAAAAGTCCATCCAAGATTTCAGGTCTTTCATAATATAATACTGATTTAGTTAATTTACTTAGTTTGTGGGGTAATCTACAGTAGGGGCACGCTAAGGTAGGGCAAATTGAAAATGATATTCCTGCAGAGAACAAAAAGTTATAAGAAATAATCTGTAGTTACGAATGATAATGCCACAAAAAAAAAAAAATAATAAAAAGTTTGCAGAAAACACCACTTACAGCTGAGGTGAAAACGGTGATTCCTAGGGAGGTGTTGGGGGCAGTACCAGAAGGGCTCACCCAGTCACAGCAACTTGGAATGTTGAGTTGATTTTGTGATGTTGGGTTGGTGACTAACACCGTTTGTACTGTAAATATTTACTGTTTGTTGTTAGACATTTCAGTGTTATATTGGTTATTCTTCCGACCATTTTAGTTATTTTATGTGGTATAGTTTCAGTTTCCCAATGCCATATAGTACAAGGTAAATTGTGGCTATAATGGAGAGAATGACTGAAAAAAAAAGACACTTTTTGTCTATGGTATTACCTTTGAAAAATTGATAAAAAGAAAATTGTGCAAAAAAGTAAAGCTTTGGTATACATTTATAGGAAAATGTAATGGCACTATAACAATCAGAGAAAAAAACTGCACTTGCAAACACATTAAATAATCAGTGTAGTAGGCAAAAAATAACTTCAGAAAGGAAGAAAATAAGTTGCAGTAAATAGTAGTAAGTCCAAGGTGATCAGTTAGGGTCTGGGGGCAGAACCCCTCTTTTGGGGGGGGGTTAAAATGGGAAAAACAAAGTGGGTTTTGGGAAATGGGGGTCCCTGGGGGTGGAAAAAAAGCCCCCCCCCCTTTGGGAAAAAATTTAAAAAAAGAAAAGGATTTTTTGTTTTTTTTTCAAAAAATTTTTTGTTTTTTTTTTTTTTTTTTTTTTTTTTTTTTTTTTTTGGGGGGGAAAAAAAAAAAATTTTGTTTGTTTTTGAAAAAAAAAATTGTCCTAAAATTATTTGTAAGATGCGTTTCATTCTAAATTTACACAAACAACACCTCGATCACTTCCCCTGCACCTTGATCCCTTAAACAGAGGGTTTAACGGGGTTTCAAAAAGGGCCGATCAAATCGTGTTTACATTTTTAAGGCTTTTATCTCATCTTTAAAATTGTCTTAGGCAAGGGAATGACTTAAGAAATAACCTATTTTTAAAACATTTTTTTTACACAATGATATATTTAAAATTCTCACATTTTGATTAGGGATATGATTCGGCATAGTACCAGAAATTTAGGGCACTATCATTTTTAATGTAGGTAAGCATTAACACAACCGCGCGGGGACACACAAACAAAACACACAAAAAAAAAATTTCAATTTTATAAATTAAAAATATAATTTAAAAATGCAACCTTTTAAACATTGAAAGGGAAAACCATACCCGGGTTCATTAGGATAAAAAAGGGTTAAGTTTAATTTTAAAAAGAAATAAAAAAACAAAATTAAAGTAGCAAATTGGTGGACTTTTACCTTAGACGCAAGGGTTTAACGGGATACAAAACTTTTCGTAATTTCTCGCCTTAACCAATGTTTACGGTCTTAAACTTGGGTAAAATTTCATCCCATTGTCGAGCCTAAAGGAACTATTTTTTAAGAAATAACCTATCTTTCACTAAAAAAAAGAACGTATAAATGTATATTTCATCCCAAAGTTTGCCGGGAAGGGTTAAGGCCGGGGTCCACAACCCCCCCCGTTCAAAAAATGGAGGTCCAAGACGGAACGATCACAAAACTATACCGGGAAGAGATGGGTGAAATTAAAGAAAAAAAAAAAACCTCTGAATACCAAATTTAAAAAGCAACATTGAAAAGTTTGGGAAAAATTGTTAGAACATTAAAGAAGGGAGACCTATCGGTTACTTACGAAGATTAGGTATGAAACAATGAATAAAGTAAAAAAATCTGAAGACAAGGTTTTGTATGTATACAAATAAACGATTAGAATAAATTTAGGTCTTCTAAGTAGGGCACAAATGATTCTGAATCAATGTGATAAAGATAATAGTTGTGGTAACACAGAAGAAAGAAAAGTTGAGATCTCACAATAAGAGGTAAGAATCTGGGTTGGCATAGGCACCATCACACATTGAATCGTTTGAGGAATTTGAAGGTGTGGATGTAACTGGGGCTACAAGAGCAACTGGGGCTTTGGAAAAATTATGTTTGATTTGGTTTGACTAAAATTGTAGGAAATAGTTTAGTTTATACCAATTGTAATGGGCATATTTGAAGACGATTTGTTTTTAAATGGTTAGGTTTCATTTCAAGATTAGTAAGGATTGTGACTACAGAGATTGAAGATTTTGAAAATGTAAGCATGATACAAGTAAGTACAAGATATTAAAAAATTAAATATATGTTTATACATTTATAGGAATCAAGTAGGCACATAAGAGAAAAAAAATGACTGCAAACAGTAAATAGTATGTATAGCAAAAATCCAAAAAGGAAAATAAGTTGCAGTAAATAGTAGGTAAGTGCAGTAGGTTGGGCAGAACCCCTGTTAGGAAAACACAGTGATTGAATGGGGTCTGGGGGTGAATGAAGCCCCTGGATTAGGAAGGATTTTGGTTCATATGGTGATGTTTGTGGATTTCCCAGGAATAGCTGGAGTAGTAGGGCCTTAATCTTGGAGGTGTAAGGTCACCTCATAAACATTGCCAATACTTTCATTTATATCATATTCAATGGAAAATAATGAGTGTCACAAATATTTGAAAGAAGGAATGATAATGCAGGATTGGATGGCTATGTGATACAATAAATTTATCAATTATTTAGTTTCATACAGCCATCCAACCTTGCTGTTATTATACCTTGTTTCAATTCATGGTGTAGTATGCATGAATCTATTGTTAATTTCCATTGCAAATAATGTAAGTGCAGTCACTGGTAAGTATTTATGAAGTGACTGTGCACCATTCTCAGGCTAAGCCCTTATTACTCTAGCCACTCCAGGGAATCCATAAACTTTGTCACATGTACCTAAAACCTTCTTAAGCCAGGGGCTTTGTCCCTAGACCTCCACCTGATTATTTTATTTACCAAGGTACTTAGAAATAGGTAGCTAGTTGGCAACTTTTGAGTATGGCCCTACCTCTTTGCCTTTATTCATTGCAAATATTTATTTATTTTTTCTTTCTTTTTTCTTGGTTTCATTTCCGTATATTTTTCTAACATTGTTATTACTGATTCGTTTTCAAAGAAAATGCACTGAAAAACACTTACCATAGAGTATCGCACAGATTGACCAGGTGTGAGATATCAGACATAGTTAGAGACATAATTATATGTATAACTTACTTGATATTGCTATAATTACCAGAGGCAAAACAAAAATTCCCACTATTATTTATAATAACAAAGAGTTCCTTACCATTAACAGCCATTAGAATATCTTGGGGAAAAAATCAATGTCATTTTTGGGTTTCACAGTCTAAATGGAAGTGGAGCTACCTGGTTATATGCACCTTGGTATTTCCCCCACCTAATGGCTGTGGACTTACTCTCCCTACAGTATTTGTTGCAATATATTTTCATAATAGCTGACATTATTATTAGCCTGCATGGATTGTTTCAGGTATCAATGTGTGATACAGGTATCAATGAGTGATACCTAAAACAATCTTTCTTTATGGCAGCATTATTAGATTTTTCTGTAAATGTATTCTAAAGTATCATGTCATTTCTAAATATCAACTTGCGTGAGTGAAAAGTGTTGTAATTTCTGCCGTTTTATCCATTACAGGCAAAATTTACTTTGTATCATATGGCTGGTGAACAGAAAATGTATTATTATTATTATTATTTTATTTATATATATATATATATATGTATATATATATATATATATATATATATATATATATATATATATATATATATATATGTATATATTTTTTTTCATCATTGATGTTTCTAAGTGGAAAAGTACTTTATCTGAAGGATTTTAAAGTGTCTCTAACAAGTTTGATTGTCAGTTCTACTGTTGATAACCCATTTCCATGTTATGACCCCTCCCCTCAGAGAGTTTTTATCAGAACAATGCTTTTTCTTATCTATGAAACTCTTGTAAAATACCAAACACCATCTACCAAAACAGTCTTATCTTACCTTGGCCTGTGTATTTCCTTTGCCACTGGGAAGGCTCTGCCTCACTGCAGATCCTTGTTGACTACTTGATTCAACCAAACCCATGCTAACCAAACTTGTGTTTCTGATTTTCCCCTTGAGCAGTAGAATCCAGGCACTGGAGCTCTCATTGTCATTGGGTTAAAAAACACTTTGTTATGTATGCTTCCAAATTGGCACTATACTTTTCTGAAACCTGTGATCAAAAGTAATAAGTGAATTCTGATGTATAGAAAGTACACTCTTTCTTTAAATAGGTAAATTGTCAGGAATAGGATTGTTTCAAAAGATGGCACTGCTTCTGTATTTCAACAAAGGCCATCATATTTCCACTATATTTACTGTTGCAAGAAATATATTCCCATGGAATGACTTTTAACTCTGTCTTGCCTAAATATAAATGGAGGTTTCTTTGTCATTGCTAAGTTCTTGTTATGTAACTAAGCAATAAGTGCTTACTACATGAAAAATGATGCAATGATTGCTAAGTAAATCATCATAATAATGTTTAATACAATAATATTTGATATTTCAGTTGAACCAAGCGCCACAGAAATTGTACGCTTATATGAAGCCTTAGCCAAGGATGGGTCATTACCCATAAAATGGAACTGGGAACTAGGGAGACGGCCGCTTACTCCCTCACAAGATGATTCTGAAAGTGACAGAGAAGAGGAGGCAGAAAAGTATGTAATAGATGGATGATTAAGTAGATTGATATTATGTTGCTAGTTATGTTAAGCAGATGAGTGGATGTCTATGTTCATTGAATTTAATATTTAGTATTTTCCTTCTCAGAATTGACACTTCTGGATTTGATTTTGATGATGAACCAGCAACAGTACGTCTAACTCCTCGACGCACGCCTGGTAGTGTTGGCCCAAAAGGCAGTGCCAAGAAAAAGACAACCAATTTTGAAAATGTGTTAGCCAGTGTGAGAAGACAGAAGAAACTTGAACTTAGGGAGAAAACAAGGTTCAGAAAAGAGAAGAAATAGAAATAACAAAAAGTTATTTTATTATAATTTTTTTTTTTACTCAAACCTTTGATAAGTTAAAAAGTAAAAAAGAAAAAAAAAAAGTTAACATCAGTATGGCAAATGTGTTGATGTACTGATATTCAAAATGCAAATTAAAGACTGTGGTTGAAAGTATCTCCTGAAAAATTTGAAAGTGGTATGGATGGTGAATGCTTATGGAAGTACTTGGTAATTTTTTAATGTAATTACAGATTTTGTAATTTGATTCCATGAACAGGTAATCTTATTTTGTGTACCTATGACTTATAATATAAAAAAAGGTAATAAAACATTTCATGTCAGTGAAGTTTATTTATTTAGGCTATTACATTTAGGGAAATACCCCACTAACCCCTTGGTGTCATGGGGGGGCTTAGGAGATGGAGACTGGGGCCCAATGTAGGGGATCACCCCTACCTTGGACCTCAGCCCTCACCTCAACTAATTTTGCAGTCTTTTCTTCTTCCCCTTTCTTTTCCTTCTGTTCTTCATCATTCCTTCTTCTGTCCATTTCCTGAGATATAAGAGCTGTGCTGAAAGGATGAAAGGCTGGATTTGTGTCAATTATGAACAGCCTCTGGGAGCCATGGGCACAGTATTTCCTTGTTTAGTTATCTAGCCCTTACCCCTCATGGGGACCCTAACAGGTAGACCATATCATCTCCCCATTTATTTTAGGCTCACCATGACCAGTAATGAGATTTGACCCAGTCAAATTCCTTTTCCAATATAAATCCTGATACTCCAATCTCTACCACTTCCCTGGTGCCTATCCCTCCCCTCCTTCTTCTCACTCTACCTGTTGCATCAGACAATCTAAATGTTGCACTCAGTCTTCTACACCCACCTCTCCTTCTGCTCCTCAGACATCCATTCCCTCTTCTCCTAGGAAGAGAACTTCAGTTTCTCAGACCTCCCCACCCAACTCCCCTCCAGAAATGCTTGAACACATCCAAAAGTTTATAAACATGACTCAAGAGAATGATCCACTCCCTCATCCACCCTATAATCCCTTCATTTGCTCTACATTGAAAGCATCTGCCGATTTCCATTCTCCTCCTCAAGTTCCCCCTACCCCTCTTCCTCCCACTCACCCAAAAAACACCCTATCCTCTCTTCCATGTGCAGCACCATTCCCTCTTCCTTCCCCATTATCCTTGACACCCTCACTTAAATACTCACATAACTCCCTTATGTCACAACAACATTCATCTGTAGATCCCCTCCCCTCCTGTCATTCTTCCCGATACTTCACCACCTTCCGTTTCCCTTATTTCATTCTCAGAATTTTTCTCCTACATCTATCGTTTCTTACTGTATTACACTTTGTTTCATAATAGCTCTTTTGTAGGTTTGTGTTAATCTCCCTTTCTCAGACACACTCTCCATTTGATGTGATCACCCTATACCTTTAATAAAATCCCCAGTGTATTCCATTTACTACCCCTCTATACCCTTTTCACTAACATTCTACCCTAAAATGTTCTACAACCTTAGACATCTAACACATCTTATCCTGATCATTAACTCATTTCCACCCTTTTTGCCACAATACTTTTTGGCCTTTGATGTCTAGCACATTTATGTCTTCTAACCATTTAAACATTAACCATTTTAGGGAAATGAAAGCAAAAGAAAGTCTGTTTTGAAGTGTCAAATATTTTATTTAGAGAAAAATTAAATTTTTATAAAAAGGAAAGATTGGCCTAAGGACCTATCATTTCTTACACTTCACACATGATTTTCTTTTTATAATTTCCAGTATTTTTTGTCATCTACAATACACTGAAATTTATGTAAGTTTTCAAGTAATTAACATTAATATGCACAATTTTCCTTAGTTTTAAAATGGCTGTTAAGTTTCATGACCAGGGACAAATTTTCAAACAAGCAGTAAATGACAATATATGAAATTCAATAGTATAAAACAGTGGTTCCCAACCATTGAGTTATTACCCACAAGGGGGACACAAAGGGTTAGCAAGGGGGTCACATTGCCTTGGGGGGAAAAAAATATTGTTGGCCAATTTGCTAGGTATTTGTCGGTTTCCATGTCTTCATGAAAAAAAGTAAATATAATTTGTATTTATTGCTGAATATTATATAGTTTAGTTGGAAAATCATAAAATGGAACAGCTGATGTAGGGTATGGGGGTCAAATGTATATTGGAGGTTTGAAAAAGGGGTTACAAGTGTCCAAAGGATGCAAACCACTGGTTTGAGAGGAATTTACTATAGGATTGATATCATAGATATATCATCACTTACTATGCTTACATTTGTATACTGTCATCATAATGAAGAGCTTAAGAGAAAATAAATCATTAAAAACATATGTGGACATCTTGGGGAAGACACTGATTGCCAGTTGTATCTCAGCTCTGATGGCTACCAGTGATGAATGTTGAAAGAAATTCTGGTAACTGAGAAGTTTTGTTTTTCAAATATCTCAGTATATGTAGCTGTAAAATTCTTATCTTCACAGTGCTAGAGATGTATTTGACCAATTTCAAAAATGGTCAAATGCATCTATGTGAATGTATTCCATCTCTCTTATCTCTTTTCCTACATTTTACATAAAATTTATATGCAAATATTTTTGAAGTTTTAATTATATAGATGGTGAAAGAAGCACTATCATTGCAAAATGGTGCATTATGTATATTTACCATCTACCGATAATAATTTCTGAGTTGAGGAAAATATCACTTGTAAAATCAGTAAGCACCACCATCAACTTTCCAAAACGATCTTTTTGAGTAAGAATTCCTCAACATGAAAGGAGAAAAAAAGTTTACAATAAAACTATATTTATTAATTCAAAATGCAAATATTATTTACATGATAATTTCCCTATTACTAGTTGCATTGATATCTGTATATTTGTTATCTGTCCTTAAATGCCTATCAAAAAACATGCACCGGGTATAAACTACACATCAAAACTTGACAGAAAGATTCAACTTTAAAAATTATTTGCCAGAAAAAGGTAAATGAATAGAAGACTAAGTAATTCAAAATCTAAAAAAAAAAAATATATATATATATGTAGTCTCCTATTACAGCCAAGCATAATTTGGTTGACATTCCTGCCATGCCTCTAGACTTCTCCCTGGTTGTCTCCCTCATTGTAACCGACCCAGTCCCTAGCGATGGGTGCAGACAGCATTGGCTCGGAGATGGCAAAGGCGTCACACAGAGTCAAGGCATGGGGGGCAATTTCCCTGCACAAACTCTGGGATACGGATGTTGCCTGAAAGCAGATTTATTTTGTGTTAGTATGAAGATTTAGAATTGAATATGTTTTTGGTACGAGTGTGATAAGCAAATTCTATCACTTCATTCATTTTCCTGTTAGGCATATTTTACAGATTTAGTTATTGGAAAGGAAGTTTTTGAGAAATGATACATTAGAATGGAAATAACTTAAAATATTAAGTCTGAATTTGGACTTCTTCCCTAAGCACCTACCACTTAAAATTTTCTCACTTTCTCATTTGACTGCTTGTCAAACAAAAAAAATACCATAATAGCCCATGATTTTGAACCTGTGTTTATACAAGTATCATCACATCCAACTACACAGGGTTCTTGCAACCTGTGTTCTTTACTCTTAATAAGTTAACTTATACTCCTCACTGCTTTTGATGGGTGGTACATGGCCAAGATACATAGAGTTTAGTTCACAGTTAAAGGGGACAGTACTATGTTCCCAAGAAAGGTAACTGCCTTTAATTTAAGAGGATGAACCAAATTAACAGATTTCAAGATGTCAAATATGAACATTAATAAAAAAAAATTGCAAAAATGATCCGCCCTATTAAATATATGAATCACAAGCATAACAGTCTGCATTCTTTAATAGTAACAAAAGAATATTTGTCTAGCTGAGAAGGAGAAAAAAAAAAGTTATCATACAGAAAAGAAAAAATACCTTAGCAGCAACATCAGGTGTTATAATTCCATTGGATATGAAGACACCCAAGTTCTTTTCCACAATGTCAACCAGATACAGGTGGTGCAACTTGGTCAAAATAGGCTTCAGACTCTCCTCACAGTTTTTGATAACCTCACCAAACTGAAAATCCAGAATTATGTTATATTGCAAGTCCTTCAATTGTCAAATGAATTATTCTGATAATCCAAACTTATAACAATTTTCAGTAAATTTCAACATTTCTTAAAATTTTAATACCAATTCGTAAACTTCAAAGATAGAAAAATTACCGAAGCTAATATTTTTCTGTTTGTTTTTTGTTTGTTTACCTGATCAGAGATGAGCCTTTCTCCAAAAGCCCTGGCAGCAGCTTGCACCAAGTCTGACTCCTGCATCATCCATGTATCAAAGAGGCCAGCCTTTCCAGCAGCCATCAGTTTCTTGCCAAGAGTCTGCACCAGTGTGAATTTTCTTTATTTAATTTTAAAATTAAATGGTTATACATATACATGTTAAAAAAAGAAATGTCAACTATTCACTCACATAATATCATCTAAATGATCAATTGCTGATGTACAGATCATGTACATTATATCTAAAAGAAGCAGAAACATTTACTACTCTGCCTTTTGCATTTTTTACCTTCAGATTAACATCAACACCAACTGAACTCAACAAAAAGCATACTGACATTCCTATAAAAAATGGTATACAGTATAGTTAAAATAACTATTGCGCCAAAATCTCCAAAATGCATAATCTTGCCTATCTTCTTGTTTCTACCAGTGTATATTCAAGGGAGCTGATTTGTAATCTTTCCTTAAATGAAACCATAAATTCTGCAAAGATATTACCATGAATAGCTGGTTTTCTCTTCGGTTGAGTAGGTCATGCAGATAGTCAATGTTGGCAGGATTTTCCTGGAAGATCTGGGTTCATTGGCAGTGGCTTGAATGCAGCCAGCCTCTCCTTTGCTACCTTCTGCATTAAGACACAGTTGTCTCCCTCAGCTGTCATGGCAGCATGGGCCAAGCCAATGAAAGTTCCAAACCTAGAATATATGGAGAGAGAAAGAATGCTATACTTTATCCTATGGAGAGAAACTGTGCAGAGGAAGACAACAGGGAAGAGAGCAAGAAGATATTTTGAAATGGGAAAAGGTAGAGAGGGGTAGGAAGAGAGTGAAGGAGGGAGGAAGAGAGACTGCTCTGTTCCTCCTAATTACTGAGGCCAGAATTCACAGCACATATGAAATACTTCTGTACCAGTACTTGAAAATGAGATGCAGATCATGCTTCTACAACACACAAGAACAAAAAACACTCACCTGTTACAAGATAGATATCCCTGGCCTCCACAGCGCTCCCGGCTAACAGATACAACTTCCTCTAGGTTCCAGGAAGCTAGAGGCTTGATGACACAGCACATGGTAACCACCTCTGGGTGCTCAGAGCCATCAGGTGACTGGAAGGCCCAGCGTCTCTGTAATGGAAGTATCTATCGATAGTTTTGTCTTTTTTATTCTTATTTTCACTTTTATAAAGACTGAAATCTTTGCTGATTGTTGGTCCCTTTAATACCTGACAATTTAAATATCAAAATAAGGAAAATGAAGACCTCTGGACTGCTCCCTCTAGATAAGTTAATTAGCAAATCTTCCCACTAAACCCTATCTTCCTACTCACCTTCACATAGTCGAGTCCAAAGTTCACTGCATAAGTTCTGGCCAAGAGTGGTATCAGGGCACGCTGCTGCAACTGGTACTGCAGTATAGACATGTCAGATTTCCCCTGTGGTCCTGTAAGTGTCATTATTGAGAAAATATTAAAGAGCTTGTAAGATCAATGGAAGCTTTAGCTTGACATGAATTTAACCCACTAATGATGGGATTTCCCTATGCCATACCAAGCCATACCAAGTGAAAAATAAGAAGTGCAAGAAACATAATTCACCTTAACCTCTTTGCTTTTGGTTGTGACAAAGTTCTTTTAGTAAATGAGTATAAAATATAATTTTAAGCCTATTGTGAGGGGTTGTATCTCCTCAATGACCAAATTCTGGGCCAAATAAGTGAACAACAATTTAGCATGAAGAACTTCAAGCAGGCTTAAGCTTGCATGACATGTGTACTTGTCACCCAGCATTTGGCCTGGTTCACCATATGTGTGTGAATTAAATATTATGGATAGTAAATCTTAAAAGCAAACTTGCATACTGATATCTTTTGATGTAATTGTCTGTGAAGTCTGGTGTTGTAGCAGTCAGTCTGCACCCAACTGGGAATTTCATCTTATTTGACTTTATGTAACCACAGCAGTTGTCTCCAAGAACCAGAGAAGAAATAAAAAGAGAAAAAAACATCTTCATAGCAAGATAAAGAAAATCTGACTATCAAAACACTAGTCACCAGAACCTACATGAAGAGAAGGAAGAGGATAACCTAAATGCTGAGCCAGGTTATAGTCCCACAAATTATGCACACGAGGTGCTTAGAAATTCTGGAGACCATAAAAAGCACACCTTTTCACTTAATAAACTGTAAGCATTACACAAGATGACTAATTTAATGATAAGCTATATGCTAATCCTATACCATCTCCAAGACCAGAACACAAGCTGTATATATTGCTCCTCAGTTGACATGATAGAATCTGGGGGCAGTGTCCCATGGAAAGACATAGCACTCAGATCTTACAAAGAATCTGCTTGATTATTAAAGAATCAGAAAATAAAAGTAGCCTATAAGAAAGAAGTAGTGGCAGTAGCCTGATACACTTCATGGTATTCCCTTCACTGGACAGTTTATACGGACATACAGCACGGAATAGCAGTAATCAAGGAAAACACTTACAAGGGACACACAACCTGTACATCAATGCTATAAGGGAACTAAATTCACATTCATTGAAAAGTTATACATACATACATGCACAGATACGTGATATACACAAAATTATGATTATTCCACATTGGAATATCTAACTTACCAACAGTAAGCCTAGATGCTGAATAACGCAGAGCAATGGCAAGGGAAACCTTTGCGCCACCCATGGACATACTGGCAATACAGATGCGACCCGACAAAAGCTGGTCAGCTACTGTCAGGAAACGTGCTCGTGAACTTGGAGAAAAAGAAATAAAATCAGTTTTTAAAACTGGCCAATATTTTGTGCAAAAAATATAATCTGAAAAGTCACAATGTCACAACTCCACATCAAAAAGTAAAAAATATACAGTAGCTTTTCTCAAATAAATAAAATATATGTTTATACATACATATATATACATACATACATATATATATAAATATATACATATACATATACACATATATATATATACATATACATATATATATATACATTTTACATAATATATATAATAACATATATATATATATAAACATATACATATATACAATATATATATACATATATATACATATATGTATACATATATGTATACATATATATACATATATGTATACATATATATACATATATGTATACATATATATGCATATACATATATATACATATACATACATATATACATATACATACATATATACATATATATATATATATATATATATATATATATATATATATATATATATTATTTATAGATCATAAATATTACATATAAAAGAGATGATGAAAGAAAAGAAAAAAAATAGAAGAGAAGAAAATAGGGAAAACAAAACAAAAATCAACATGGAATGTTCACAACTTCCTCTCTTCTGCTTGAAACATTATATAAAGCACGACATAATGAGGTACGTTCCTAACTTCCTCTTTCTTGCTTGAAATGTTATGATTTCCTCTAATAAAAAGAACAATGGAACCTGATCCCACTGCGGATGGCAATATGAATGCAGGGCTCACTTGTGGGGCATGGATACTATAGCAAGCATGATTTCTGGGAAATTTTTCTACTATATTTTATATTATTAATATTTTTATAGTAAAACATCAATAATAATAACAACTTTGAGAGAGAGAGAGAGAGAGAGAGAGAGAGAGAGAGAGAGAGAGAGAGAGAGAGAGAGAAAAAGAGGAGAGAGGAGAGGAGAGAGAGAGAGGGCAGGGGGGGGGGGGGAGACATGCACACACACACATATATCAAATACCTTTTGATTTTGGAGACAAACTCTCCCTTCTCGTTTACGTCGCTGAATCTGTTCAGCAAATTCTCTCTTGGCACCCTGACATTGTCAAATACCAGCTTGGCATTGTCCACACCATTCAGGCCCATCTTGTATCCCATGTCTTCCACTCGCACTTTAGGCATCACCTAAAAAAGACAGACTTTTGTATTAAATTTTCTTTTAAAGATATTTTACCCGATTTTACAAATCGGTGAAAAAATATTGAGAACACACCAGGAAACAATATGGAAGTTGAAGCAGAGATGATATTTTTCAGAATCAAACTTGATTTATCTCACTTAAAAAAAAAAAAAAAATACAGAAAAGAATACAGAAAAGGTGCATCCTCTCATGCACAGGCATACATACCTTCAAGTCATTGTCTCGGATTTGAACGAGAATGCCATGAATTCCATGGTTGGTTCCCTTGATCATCAGCTGTGCAAAGACAACCACGTGCTTAGCATGAACAGCTCCATTTGTGATCCAGTACTTCTGTGCCAAGGGGTGAGGTGTGTTTACAATGAATTCATCTGTTGGTAAAAAGAGAAAAACATGAGGCAGGAAGGTTTTGTTGAGGAGAGAGTAAAAAGACAGACATGCAAGCACGCATGTACACCAGACAGACACAAAGGAGAGAAAGTACTAGTAATGACTAAACAGTGAAAAAGGAATGATTTACATGTTAAACATTATCCCTAATTAGGCTACAATGAGTCACTGAAGTGCATATTTTGCTCCTGAGAAACAATTCATTCTGTTATCAATTCCCTCTGTCACTCACACCATTTATTTCTCTCTCACACACACACACACATGACAGAGAGAGAGAGGATGAGAAAATAACAGAAGGAACTCTTCTTTCTTCTTGACTCACCCGTTTCCTTGTCGTAAACTGCAGTTGTTTCCATCTCCACAGCATTGTTCCCGTAGCCTAACTCAGTAAGGCCAAAGCATCCAATGTCGTTCAAGTTGTCAATGCCCTCCAAGAGTTTCTCATGGTGCCTCTCTGTGCCAAGCTTCAGGACTGTTCCACCAAACAAGTTGAACTAGGAGAGAGAGAAACAAAATTATGGAAGTTTAAACAAGATAAATGATTTAAGGGAATAATGGTAATAATATTGAAAAAGGTAATGATAATGATGATGACAGTACTGGCAATGATAATGAGTAAAAAACAATCATACGCATATCTACAACTGACAGCAAAACGGAAGACCATACAGTATATGACAAGGCCTATGGTAAAATGAATGGAAGGGGGTTTGAAGGTTTCTTGAAGTGCAAATTATGTAATGTGACACCAAACAACTTTGACCTAAGGCCTGTGGCATGTGAGTGACTATAGGAACAATGGGACACAAGGCCATGGCAATATCTGGTCATTCACACTCAGCTCATATCAGCATCAAATTACTTTGTCTTGAAAATATAATCTAAAAAAGCATGTTTTCTTCACACCTTCCACAAAACTATGAAGACAAAAGAATGAAATGATAAATAATGCATCAAAGAACTCTGCCGTAGAGACAAACAGTAATGGACAGGGAAAAGTTTATGAAATAAATGTGTGTAAATAAAAGGAAAAGGACAAGTTTAGTCTTTTGAATATATAACAAGCAGAAAAAAAAGAAAAAAAAAAGGGAGATCCAAAATGATACCTGCACAGTCATCTTGGTTGTCATGGCAGGGTCGATAATGGCAGCCAACTCATGAGCAGCAAAGATACGCAGTGGGTTAGTGCGGAAGTCCAGCACCGAGATGAACTTGTTGTCACAAATGCGTTGGAGGCGAGCCAGGGCCACGTCACGCTCCTCATGCAGGGGGATATTGTAGCGAGGGACCATGACTGGGTCACTCATGAACTCCCTGAAATTATCATCATCATTCTTAAAAAGATAAACAACTAAAGAAAAAAAAAGTACAACTGGCTTTTATAGCGGCTCTTTCAATCATCATCAACAATTGGTATTATAATCAACCATACCTAAACTTGGCTCTCATTTCATGGTTGTCATGATCTACGAGTGCTGTCATTGCTTCCACATTAAATTCAACATTAGTCTGAGCCATCCGCAGGTCCTGAGTAGGCAACCTGTTGTTCAGCTCCAGATTCTTCTGTACTGCTGAAGCCGGTGCTGCAGCTGAGGACTGCCATCTCTGCAGTCCAGCAAACCTTAAATATAAGAGCATGGTAAAATTAATAACAAAAAGGAAATTGTATATTTCTTTCCAGTGATAACTACATATTTTTTGTTTCTTCTTCAATGGACTCTGCTTTTTTAACAATCCCAAAAAAATTATATTATTTATTCATTTATTTTTTTTCTCTACACACACACAAAAACAAACAAACTTATTACTTGGAAATTGACAATTATAAGAAATCAGCTGGATCTAATTCTAGTTGTCCAAATGTAATTCATTATTTCTGTTTTTATCCACATACTTTTCAACATCTTGAGAAATGTAACAAAAAACAGGTTGATGCTCTCAAAACAGATTATTGTAAAGCCTCAGACCACATCCCCACAAAACATTATACTCCCATTATGGAATACCCAGACCCAACTTCCGAAGAGTTATTACATTTCTTACCGACAGGACCTAAAATTTCCTTTGGATCTTCATGCGTTTGAGTTATTGTCCCTTCTGGTGTTCTCTGGACTTGTCCTCTTCTTTCACTTTAATATCAATGACTTTCCATCTGCTTCCCATATTGAAGAAAGAAAAAGTACTTGCAGAACCAGCTTTCTTTTTAAACCAATCAAGACAACTGACAATAAAAGATCCTTTGCCAAAATCTAATTGTCCTCAAGACCCAAGTAAATGTAAGACATAATATTTGCTCAATTCATATTGGTAACCCTGAACTTTCCCAAACAATTAAAGGTCTTGAAGGCAATTGTAACTATGACAGTTGTAAATAACAGTTGACATTCTAATAATCGGATTTGACACTATCTTTCCCGAAAACACAAATTATGAATTTGGCTGTAAATCCTAATTAAGCCATCAACAGGTATAGCAACAGCAGACATGAGATGTATCCAACAAGTTCCCACAGAAGTCCCCAGGGAAGGGGCTTACCCAAACAGTTTCATAATATGGTTTGCAAGTGCAGGACTCCCCAACCCTTACCTTGATACAATTTAAGACAAAAAGATTTAACCCTTATTCTTAACTATTATATTTCTTAAAAGCATGGCTGGGATTGTGGGTGGGGGGACTGCTATGGGGTTTACTTGAGTGGCATTAAAAACATAGAGCAAAGTAACCTATAGAACTATTCCTGATATAAATTAAGTAAAACAGTTGAAATCTTGACCATCTAAAAAACACTAATAAAAAATTTCCGGGATGGGGGAAAAAATACAAAGCATAAGAGAGGTTGGGAGGAAATACCATTAAGATTTCCTGGAAGAGTTAAGAGAAAAATTTAAAATTTTAAGATGAATTTTTACCCCGGGAAGGGGAAACTGACAAAACATTACTGGAAAACCTTTATTTTGCAAATTGAATTTCGTTTCTGCTGAATTTATAAAATTTTTCTTCACCTGAATTGTAAAAAACTGGGATTCCAAACTTAGCCATATGTATACCTGTAACATCCACAAATTTCACAGACAATTAGTAATAAGAAATACTTAAAGTAAATTTTACCGATTTACAAAGCTGGAAAATTTGAACAAGGCATTTAGGTTTTGGAGATATATTTTCAGAATAATGTTTCACTTTAAGAAAAAAAATAAGAAAGTTCAGAAATTTTTTCTATATAAGGTTAATAATTTCCATTTTTGCTGAATTGATCAAATCAAGGAATGTATTTTCCATACTACATTTAAAGAAACCAAATGTAGATACAGCTTATTTAATCAACTTGTCCAAAATAACCCTTACATAATAATCGTTAAAAATACCAAAAACAAAAATGCAGGTTGAGAGAGAAAGGAAAAGAGGAAAGCAAAAGAGTACACCAGACAGAACAGGAGAGAAGAGAGTAGAAACAGTGAGAAGGAATGAAAGTAAGGATCCCAAGAGGGAAGAGTGAGGCAAGTGAGAACAATTATTCTGTAGAAGACCCAAGAAAAAAAAGACAGAGAGAGAGAGGAGAGAAAAGAAAAAAGGAATTTTTCTTTGACTCCTTTTTGTTTCTTTTCATCCCCGCTTTTAGAACATCCAAAAAATTTATTTACCCAATTTTTTTCTCAACCAACCAAAAAATTGACTGGAAAGAAAAAAAAATCGTTTTAAAACAAAAAGTTTAAGGAATTTTATTTGGGTATCAAATGTTAACATCGAGAAAGGGTAAAAAAAACATATCCCTCAAAACAGATTATTGAAAGCCTTGAAAATAAAATTTATTCGAACAAATTATGAATTTACCCAAAACTTACAAGTTATTATCTTGAACAGGACAAATCTTGGCTTCACTTTAGTATAGCCTTTTTGGTTTTAAAAAATTTCTACTGTTTTAATACAAATTTATGGCAATGAAGAAAAATAAAGAACTTGCTAGACCGGGCTTTTTTTTAAAAAAAGGGGACAATTTTTTTGAAATATAAAACGAAAAAAAAAAAAAAGGGAATAAAGAATAATTTTGTCATAATATGGAACCTGAACAAACGATGGTTGGGAAGCAATGAACTTGTTGTAAAACGTTGACACAATAACGGGATTTGACACATCTTCCCAAACCTAATATATTTTTTAAAAATAAACACAAAGAAAAAAAGAAATGGTTATACGGTCCACAAAACAGATTACAAAAAAGTTCATTATGGTTGCAATCGGGCTCCCCACATTAAATAATTTGAATTTGAGGCCCCCCAGATTTTATAATCAGCTGAATGCATCCCATAGCAAACAAATTAAGCATGGTTTCGGTGTATATTTGTGAAAATTTTTCCTCATGATGTTTAACAACCAAAAAAAAATTTTAAACCCCACACAAAAAAACTTTTCTGAAATAAATTATAAAAACGGGAAATTGGCCAATTTTTATTTGCCCAAATTTTAATTGAAATTTAAACAAAAAGGTTCCTCAAAAAGATTAGAAGTAACCATAAAAATTTCTCCGGATCCACCATTCCAATTAACATTCTCCCGGGCAAACCTTGACTGCATTATGCCTTTTGCCGGGAAACCTTTTTCCTTAAATTGATTTCAGTTCCCCTGAAGGAAAAAGTATTCAAAGTTCAAAATAAAGAAATGTAAAAGACTTGAAAATTAATTGTTAGACCCTTAGTAATTTTGTATAATTAAAAATTGATTAAACAAGATTGTACTAACATTTTAACAGTATTATAAGAAATACTTAAAATATATGATTTTTCTAATAGCATAAGGTAGAACAGGACATATGTTAAAATTACAAATAGGGGGTCCAACTTATAATTGGTTTGAGGAGGACCCCCCCTTGTATGAATGGGGTTTTTCGTAAGTTCTCATGAAAATTTTGGGATTCCAGGGGCGGGGATTGGGGTTGGGGGGAATTAATATCAGTGTTTCACACCGAAAAGTAAAACCCAACAAGTAGTTCATAAAATAGTAAAAACAAAACCTGACCCAAGTTTTTTGATATCTGGACCCACCAAAAATGCACTAATTAAAAGTTCCCTAGACAAAGAATTACACAAGTACACATACAATGCCCGGGAAATTTTAAAAATTGGAGCAAAAGAAGTGAAGTGACATAGAAAACTTGAAGTGGAACATGTATTGCTAAAATTACAGTTTGAGTGTAAGATAATAAAGTAAAAACAGAATAGTAAGAATGGAGAACATAAAATGGGTAGATGAGATTAGTATGTTATTAATGAGAACAAGATTGTAAAAATATTTACAGTTAATATAGAGAAATTAATTAAAAGTATAGTGATTTCTGGATAGAATAATGGGTCAAAAGACATCATGACTATAGTAGACAAAGTAGGATCATTTGGAAGATAAGTTGGAGAGGAAGAACAACTTGAGAAGGGGAGCGACAGTATAACAGAAAAGAATTTTCAGGAGTTGGAGAAAAAATGAAGGAATAAAATTTAAAAAAACAAAAGAGATAACAAAATATAAATATGAAAACAGATGAAAATAAAAAAAAAAAAAGGGGGAAGCGAAAGAAATATCCAAAAAAAAAAGAAGAGAGAGGGAGAGAAAGGGAGAGGGAGAGGAGAGAGGGGGAGGGAGAGTGGAAGGGGGAGAGGGGGGGGAGGAGAGGGAGAGGGAGAGGGGAGGGAGAGGGGGGGAGGGAGGGGAGAGGGAGAGAGGGAGGAGGAGAGGAGAGAGAGAGAGAGAGGAGAGAGAGAGAGGAGGGAGGGAGAGGAGAGGGAGGGAGAGAGAGAAGGGGGAGGGAGAGAGGAGGAGGGGGGGAGGGAGAGAGGGGAGGGAGAGAGAGGGAGGAGAGAGAGGGGGAGGGGAGAGAGACAGGAGAGGGAAGAGAGAGAGGGGGAAAGGAGAGAGAGGGAGGGGGAGAGAGAGAGGGGAAGGAAGAGAGAGAGAGGGGAAGGGAGAGAGAGAGAGGGGAAGGGAGAGAGAGAGAGGGGGAGAGGGGAGGGGAAAGGAGAGAGAGGGAGGGAGAGAGAGAGGAGGAGGGAGGAGGGAGAGAGGAGGGGAGGGAGGGAGGAGGGAGGGGGAGGGAGGGAGGGAGGGAGAAGGGAGGGAGGGAAAAGAGAGAGAGGGGGAGAGAGAGAGAAAAGAGAAGAGGAGAGGAGAAGAGAGAGAGAGAGAGAGAGAGGGGGGAGGAGGAGGGAGGGAGGGAGAGAGGGGGAGGGAGGGAGAGGGAAAAGAGAAAGAAAAGGGGAGGAAGAGGGAAGGGAGAAAGAAGAAAGAGAAAGAGAGAGAAAGAAAAAGAGAGGAAAGAGAAGAAAGGGGGGGGGGAGAAAAAAGAGAAAAAAAAAAGAGAAAGAAAAAGGGGAAAGAAAAAAAGAGAGAGAGAAAGAAAAAGAGAAAGAGAGGGAGAGAGAGAGCAAGAAAAAGAAAAAGAGAGAAAAAGAGAAACAAAAGGAGGGAGAGAAAAGGAGAGAGAGGGAGAATCGTTAGCTCTCCAACCCTCCAGTAATTACACAGTCAAATCATGGCATTATTCATAGTGCTCAATATATTCTAAAATTCAGAGTGAGTATTTTCTCCCACATTTAACAGTGCAAACACCGTCACCTCACCTTACCACTGTAACTTCTGAAGCAATAATAACTGTAAAAAAAAAGTATCTGTTATGCACCAAAAATATTGTAAAAAATGCAATATACCATGGAACACTGCCTTGCCTCTATATGCTTAACTGAAAAAAACAGTATACACCTGCACCCAAATACATGCATATACACATACTCTTACAAGAATGTTTGTATACACTTACATCCATGCATGCATGCATTTACAAGTGTGCAATCATATATACGTGCACATGCACAATTTTTTTTTTATATATAAATTACATAACATACCTTGAAGAAATGAGTTGCTGTTGACTAGAAGCCAAACGCGGCAAACGGGCAAGATGAGAACATCTCAAACGGTTCATTGTTATCTTCCTGGCAAGTAGAGTGAAAGCAAGAACAAATAATTAAACAAATAATCTTAATGAAATTTTGTGATACTCTGATTAATGATACAATATTCGAAAGAAATATTTCCTATCTTGTTTTCCCGAAGATATGCTATACTTTGTTCATAATTACAAATAATATGAATCTTGTAGATTTCTTTGTTTTCTTGTTTACATTCTTAAGTGATGGCTCGAAGGAACTGGAGCTATACCATGAATATTCTGTGAAAATATAAGGAACCTCAACCTATTTTTGTTAATAACTATGAAAGAGCCAAGACAAATGCAGAGATAAATTGGAAAAAGTTAGTTACTTTGTTTCGGTTTTGTCACATGAGAATGAGCCTTACATATGAAACAGTATATGGAATCAATAAAACCATCAAACACTAGACATTTTATCTGTGCATTCAGTGCCTTTGCAAAGGCCAACTAACCTCTGATAAATATACTTTTTGAGAAGGATAAAGCTTGGAG